>NC_084945.1:247500-275000 GCF_949316205.1 Platichthys flesus | reverse complement strand
ATGGCGTGTGGAGGATGAAGAGGTTCAGATGCACTTGAGCAGGTAGGAGTTACAGTTCGCTCCTCGGCCACAGTCGCACAGTTTCCCGATGCGAGGCCCAAACCTCATCGCACACCGGTCTCCCATCCCGCACTGCAGAGCAGACACACAAAATAAGTCTCATGCTGACAAAAACTACGTTGACATGAAGGATTCTCTCGGGATTGAGCAAATACTAAGTCAGACCTTTACTTCAAACATGATCCTTTCCTTTAATAGTTTCATATTCTCTGAATTATTCAGCTTAATTCTGACCAAAGTGAATGAGGGAGAGAAGTAAATCACATTTTTCAGGGAAATAATTAAATCCAACTCATTATCGTGAACTGAGCCGGATTCTGTTTAGTTTCTGTGATTTATTTCCACTGAGGATTAAAAAGCTTGTGGAGCTTTGTCTCGACTCTCTGTTACTTGTTGTTGTTGTGTCTTGATTAGTCTTTAATTACACTGAGCCAAAGACTGTTGTTGCATTTTTCTTCTTATCTTTTAATTATTGTGTAACTGGTTTAATTAAACAGCAGCGGAGTGATGGAGGAGCCATGAAGCAGTGACAGAAGGAAGTGTTACCAGAGGGATGATCCCTCGTTTCTCTGTGGAGGAGAGTCGAGCGTGCATCCGTCCCAGCAGCGTCTCCAGAGCTTCCACCTGCAACCACACATCCAGGCCTGAAGCTCATCTGCTTCCAACACTTCATTCACCATCGGGTTCAAAGACAGATATCACAGGAGTAATCTGATTCCTCTTTACTTAACCTGGAAAAACATGTTCTTCTGAAATCCAAATCTAATCCAGAATATACACAGATTAATAAAATCATGTTCTCACTAAACAAACATCTCATCACTGTGTATCAGAGTGACATCCAGTAGCTCAGATTCTCTCTCGTGTGAAGAACTGAGAACATTTCTTCTTCATGTGTTGGATTCTGTGCAGATACTCACCAGGTCTCTGTCTGCAGCTGCTTCAGGTTTCTCCAAATCCTCCACCGACACTTCCTGAGACGCCTCACCGCGACACATGATGCACATGAGGCTGAAGAAGAGGAAGAGGAGCAGCCAGCGGAGAGTCCCGGAGCGGTCCATGGAGGAGGAGGAGGAGGAGGTGCAGGAGGAGCTGGAGGAGCTAGAAGATCTGGAGGAGCAGGAGGAGCAGAGGGTCTCAGCAGGGCCACAGGAGATTCTCCCTCCACCCACAGACCTGCTCCTGCTTATATGGAGCTGGAGAGCCCCGCCCAACAAACACTGCACCAGTTACATGAAGGAGATGGATGAGTGCAGCAGCAACACTGAGGAGACATTTAATAAACTGTGTAATAAACTATATCATTCATATTAACACAGCACTGAGGAGACATTTAATAAACTGTATAATAAACTATATCATTCATATTAACACATCACTGAGGAGACATTTAATAAACTGTGTAATAAACGATATCATTCATATTAACACAGCACTGAGGAGACATTTAATAAACTGTATAATAAACTATATCATTCATATTAACACATCACTGAGGAGACATTTAATAAACTGTATAATAAACTATATCATTCATATTAACACATCACTGAGGAGACATTTAATAAACTGTATAATAAACTATATCATTCATATTAACACAGCACTGAGGAGACATTTAATAAACTGTATAATAAACTATATCATTCATATTAACACATCACTGAGGAGACATTTAATAAACTGTATAATAAACTATATCATTCATATTAACACATCACTGAGGAGACATTTAATAAACTGTATAATAAACTATATCATTCATATTAACACAGCACTGACGAGACATTTAATAAACTGTGTAATAAACTATATCATTCATATTAACACATCACTGAGGAGATATTTAATAAACTGTGTAATAAACTATATCATTCATATTAACACATCACTGAGGAGATATTTAATAAACTGTGTAATAAACTATATCATTCATATTAACACAGCACTGAGGAGACATTTAATAAACTGTATAATAAACTATATCATTCATATTAACACATCACTGAGGAGACATTTAATAAACTGTATAATAAACTATATCATTCATATTAACACATCACTGAGGAGACATTTAATAAACTGTGTAATAAACTATATCATTCATATTAACACATCACTGAGGAGACATTTAATAAACTGTATAATAAACTATATCATTCATATTAACACAGCACTGAGGAGACATTTAATAAACTGTATAATAAACTATATCATTCATATTAACACATCACTGAGGAGACATTTAATAAACTGTGTAATAAACTATATCATTCATATTAACACATCACTGAGGAGACATTTAATAAACTGTATAATAAACTATATCATTCATATTAACACAACACTGAGGAGACATTTAATAAACTGTATAATAAACTATATCATTCATATTAACACATCACTGAGGAGACATTTAATAAACTGTATAATAAACTATATCATTCATATTAACACATCACTGAGGAGACATTTAATAAACTGTGTAATAAACTATATCATTCATATTAACACATCACTGAGGAGACATTTAATAAACTGTATAATAAACTATATCATTCATATTAACACATGACTGAGGAGACATTTAATAAACTGTATAATAAACTATATCATTCATATTAACACATCACTGAGGAGACATTTAATAAACTGTATAATAAACTATATCATTCATATTAACACATGACTGAGGAGACATTTAATAAACTGTATAATAAACTATATCATTCATAATAACACAACACTGAGGAGACATTTAATAAACTGTATAATAAACTATATCATTCATATTAACACAACACTGAGGAGACATTTAATAAACTGTATAATAAACTATATCATCAATACACCTCGGTCCCAGTTTGTTCTTCTGTTGCTGTGAGAGTTTGAAACTGGAACCAGCTCCACACCTGCAGACAGGTGAGGTGACAGGTCACATGACTCCGGTCACATGACTCAGCACACATGTTAAAGGGGGAAGCATGTTGAATAGATGACTCAGGTATTAATTGGACATAAACAGATGACTCAGGTATTAATAGGACATAAAGAGATGACTCAGGTATTAATGAGACATAAATAGATGACTCAGGTATTAATGGGACATAAAGAGATGACTCAGGTATTAATGGGACATAAAGAGATGACTCAGGTATTAATAGGACATAAAGAGATGACTCAGGTATTAATGGGACATAAAGAGATGACTCAGGTATTAATTGGACATAAACAGATGACTCAGGTATTAATAGGACATAAAGAGATGACTCAGGTATTAATTGGACATAAACAGATGACTCAGGTATTAATAGGACATAAAGAGATGACTCAGGTATTAATGAGACATAAATAGATGACTCAGGTATTAATGGGACATAAAGAGATGACTCAGGTATTAATGGGACATAAAGAGATGACTCAGGTATTAATGGGACATAAAGAGATGACTCAGGTATTAATGGGACTTAAAGAGATGACTCAGGTATTAATGGGACATAAAGAGATGACTCAGGTATTAATGGGACTTAAAGAGATGACTCAGGTATTAATGGGACATAAAGAGATGACTCAGGTATTAATGGGACATAAAGAGATGACTCAGGTATTAATGGGACATAAAGAGATGACTCAGGTATTAATGGGACATAAAGAGATGACTCAGGTATTAATGGGACATAAATAGATGACTCAGGTATTAATGGGACATAAAGAGATGACTCAGGTATTAATGGGACATAAAGAGATGACTCAGGTATTAATGGGACATAAAGAGATGATTCAGGTATTAATGGGACTTAAAGAGATGACTCAGGTATTAATGGGACTTAAAGAGATGACTCAGGTATTAATGGGACTTAAAGAGATGACTCAGGTATTAATGGGACTTAAAGAGATGACTCAGGTATTAATGGGACTTAAAGAGATGACTCAGGTATTAATGGGACTTAAAGAGATGACTCAGGTATTAATGGGACATAAAGAGATGACTCAGGTATTAATGGGACATAAAGAGATGACTCAGGCATTAATGGGACATAAAGAGATGACTCAGGTATTAATGGGACATAAAGAGATGACTCAGGTATTAACATACACTGTAACTTACATTGTAGCCTGAGGAGTGTGTGTGTCTGTGTGTGTCTATGTGTGTATCTGTGTGTGTCTATGTGTGAGTGAGTGTTACAGTATGTTTGTGCATGTCACTGTGTGTCTTTGTGTCTGTGTGAGTGTGTTACTGTGTGTGTTACTGTGTGTGTGTGTGTGTGTGAGTGAGTGTTACTGTGTGAGTGTGTGAGTGTCTAACTGTGTGTGTTACTGAATGTTTATGAGTGTTACAGTGTGTGTGTGCATGTCACTGTGTGTCTTTGTGTCTGTGTGAGTGTGTGACTGTGTGTGTTACAGTGTGTGTGCGTGTAATTGAATGTTACAGAGTGTGTGTTTGTTTGTGTGTTGTTTCTCACTGAGTCATTTGAATGGAATTTGTCCACAACTGCAGCAAAAACCTTCAAAACTGTTTGTTTCACACATTGAAAGTAAATACGGATTGACAAATCTTCTGTAGCGCCCCCTGGTGTCTGGCTGCAGTATGGATCATGCACTTCCTCCATGTTAGCAGATGGGACCAAACTAACAAATCAAAGTAGACGTTATATAAAAGTTTGTTAAAGATGTTTGTGCCGTTTCAGGTCGTTCTTATCTCTGATGTTTGTTCTAGTGTTTCTGATCTGTTTTGTTTATTTATGGATGATATAGAAACAGGCGGAGACGTGATGATTGACAGGTGACACTGGCTCCATGGGACGTCATCAGAGGCCAGCGTTCAGAGCTGTGGTCACACATACAACACACAACATGAGGAAAACACATTCTTCATATAAACAATGTGTGGAGATAGTTTATCATCTTATTTTAGAAGTTAATGTATTGATAACGTTTCTGAGGTTTGGTGTCTATGGAGGAAATGATGTCATGTTTAATCAGCTGTTGTCAGAATCACACACTAAAGGAGCAAATATGATCACTGATGGTGTTGTAGTGTATAACACTTAAATATTTATATTCTTTTTGTGAAGTGCGAGGACCCGTGTGGGCCCCCGGGGCCCTGCAGCGCCCCGAGCAGCCAGCAGGAGGCGCAGTGGCCGCAGAGTCGCTTCCTTGAAGCAGACCCTGGATCAGAGGAACACACCCAGTGACATCAGGAGGGCTGAAGGACATCGTCTCTCTGAGCAGCAGCAGGAGCCGGAGCAGGAACCGCCGCTCGGACCCGTTTCCGACCCGTTTCGGTCCCTTTCACTCGGTTGCAGCTCCGCGTTCACGAGCCACACGCTCCGGGACGTCAAAGTGCGTGAAGCGGGACGAGGACGCGCAGAGACCAGGAGGATGTCCGCTTCGGAGGAGACGGACGGGCTCCGGCCCAGATACGGCTGTAAGTTCACTTCTCTCCCCTTCACACTCCGGGTCCACTTCTGTCCACACGGGGTGATCCGGATCAGGGTCCGCTTCTGATCCGGATCGCTGCGAAGAGCAACAAGTTCAGAAAAGAGCAGGAAAGTTTAGACAGCACGAGTCCAACTTCCGCCTTTTCTACAAGAGCTTGAGAGGAGGAAGAGGAAGAAGAGGAAGAGTTCTCTTCATCATGTCTTCATGTTGTGTTCATGTGTTCATGTTGACTTCATGTTGTGTTCATGATGTCTTCATGTTGTGTTCATGTTGTCTTCATGTTGTCTTCATGTTGTCTTCATGTTGACTACATGTTGACTTCATGTTGTCTTCATGTTGTCTTCATGTTGACTACATGTTGTCTTCTTCATGTCTTCATGTTGACTACATGTTGTCTTCATGTCTTCATGTTGACTTCATGTTGTCTTCATGATGTCTTCATGTTGACTTCATGTTGTCTTCATGTTGTCTCCATGTTGACTACATGTTGTCCTCATCATGTCTTCATGTTGACTTCATGTTGTCTTCATGTCTTCATGTTGACTTCATGTTGTCTTCATGTTGTCTCCATGTTGACTTCATGTTGTCTTCATGTTGTCTTCATGTCTTCATGTTGACTTCATGTTGTCTTCATGTTGTCTCCATGTTGACTACATGTTGTCCTCATCATGTCTTCATGTTGTCTTCATGTTGTGTTCATGATGTCTTCATGTTGTGTTCATGTTGTCTTCATGTTGTGTTCATGTTGTCTTCATGTTGACTTCATGTTGTCTTCATGTTGACTACATGTTGTCCTCATCATGTCTTCATGTTGTGTTCATGTTGTCTTCATGTCTTCATGTTGACTTCATGTTGTCTTCATGATGTCTTCATGTTGACTTCATGTTGTCTTCATGTTGTCTTCATGTTGACTACATGTTGTCTTCTTCATGTCTTCATGTTGACTACATGTTGTCTTCATGTTGTCTTCATGTCTTCATGTTGACTTCATGTTGTCTTCATGTTGTCTCCATGTTGACTACATGTTGTCCTCATCATGTCTTCATGTTGTGTTCATGTTGTCTGGAGACTGAGAGGTTCATGCAGATGTTTGTTCCACTGGGGTCTTTGTTTCACAGTGATATCAAGTTGAGATCAGGATTTACCTGCTGCTGATTCCCCCCCCACCAGTCAGGAGCAGAAACCAGCATCGAACCTGTGACATCATCAGGGAAACTCTGTCATCTACAGACAAAGAGCAGCTGCGGTCACTTTACATTTCATAAAGATATGAAGATTCATCAGAGAGACACAGACACACACAGACAGTAACAGACACACAGACAGACAGACAGACACACACACACAGACAGTAACAGACACACAGACAGACAGACAGACACACACACACAGACAGTAACAGACACACAGACCGTAACAGACACACAGACAGTGACAGACACACAGACAGACAGACACACACACACAGACAGTAACAGACACACAGACAGAGAGTCTTTCTTGGTAGAAACTTGCCTCAGCTCTAGCTCTGCAGATGTTCTGTACCTTGATGAAGATGCAGAGTTCCTCTTGTCCTCTTGATGGACAGTTTAGTCAAAGTGTCTCTGGTTTGTCTCCAGCTGTCCTGGACCATGTGGAGCGTCTCACGGCCGAGGAGATGGACGAGCAGCGGCAGCAGAACATGGCCTACGAGTACCTGTGTCACCTGGAGGAGGCCAAGAGGTAAGAGGCTGGCCTCCTATTGGCTGCATGTCTGTGATGTCACTAGTCAGTGGTTGTAGTGATGTCATCGCTCAGTGTGTGTGTTTGCTTGAAGAGGCTCTGGAGTCAAAGAGGAAGTGACTGTGAGAGACAGGAAGTGACTGTGAGAGACAGGAAGTGACTCAGGCTGCTGACTGTTGCCACAGAAACCCACAGTAGTCATAGCAGCAGGTTCCGGTGTGCGTCCTCTGGTTTCAGTTTGTCTGTCCTCCCGCAGACGTGTCTGTCCTCCTGCAGACGTGTCTGTCCTCCAGCAGACGTGTCTGTCCTCCTGCAGACGTGTCTGTCCTCCAGCAGACGTGTCTGTCCTCCTGCAGACGTGTCTGTCCTCCTGCAGACGTGTCTGTCCTCCAGCAGACGTGTCCTCTGCGCTGCCAGAGACACTTCAGAGTCCTGGAGCGTTGTGTCCGTCTGTGTTTGTGTAAATCACCGGCAGAAAAATCCACCAAAGTAAAGACCTGCAGTAGAGTGTGTGTCATTGGACGTCCTGCTGTCCTCATGTCCTGACGTCCTCATGTCCTCATGTCCTCATGTCCTGACGTCCTCATGTCCTCATGTCCTCATGTCCTCATGTCCTGACGTCCTCATGTCCTCATGTCCTCATGTCCTGACGTCCTCATGTCCTCATGTCCTGACGTCCTGATGCTGTCCCACGCTGCCTCTGCAGGTGGCGGGACGTCCCAGCACCATGTGGGGAACACTGCAGCCTGCAGGGTGTTCTGGGGAGGTGTGTTGTGATGTGTGTTGTGTTGATGGAATGAAAGGAATGTGTGTGACAGGTGTGCACAGGGTGTGAGTGTGTACCTGTGCGTCTTGCAGCTGCAGGAATGTTGTGTCACTGTCACATTTGTTTGAGCGTAGAAAGTCATCCTGGACTTTGAAGGATGATGCAAAGTGTGTTATCGCTCTGATTTGCATGTTACTGCTGCGTTATCAAGACTAATGTAAATGAACAGGGACACAAAGGACACAAAGGACACAAAGGACACATTGAATCCTCCATGTTGTGTCTTCATTATTCTTTTAATATAAGATGTTGTTAAACCAACCAAAGATCTGAAAGTCAAACTGAGACAGAACGAATCCTCCAGGTCCACAAACCTCAACCTACAGTAGAGTACATGATGAGTGTGTGTGTGTGTGTGTGTGTGGGGGTGGGGGGGGGTAGTGGACAGACAGTGGACAGTGAGACAGACAGTGAGACAGACAGTGAGACAGACAGTGAGACAGCGAGGACCCTGTGAGGCAGCAGAATGTCTTGTAGTGACTTTAGAAGATGATCATTGCTGATCCACTGGTTTTGACTCACTGGGATTAAATACATGTGATTTTCTGATGGAACTCGGATTCGGGGACTTTCTGTCCTCTGTCTCTCTGCGTCTGTGGAATGTTGTTGAACATGTTTCTGCTCAGTGATCGATGGTTCCAGCTTCAGTGTGCGGGGACATCAGGAGCAGTTCAGTGGTGGTCTCTGGGGTTTGAGAGGTTCCTCAGAGAACATGTGAGGTTCCTCAGAGAACCAGATTCATTCATGTCTGACGACTCCGAGGAAGAAGATGTGTCTTCAGCAGAGAAGAAGATTCTTCAGAATGTTTGTTCAGGGGATATTTTCTGATTCATATCAGATAACGTTGCTTCTTCTTGAGTTTTCAAAGGATCAGACTCTTTGTTTCCTGTGTCGGAGTCCGGGTCGTTCAGCTCCAGGTTTATTGACAGCAAACAGGCTAATGATCGTTTACTGTGAATCTGCAGATGACGTGTTCCTCACTAACGTTTCATCAAAGGATCTGAGAGCAGGAGGAACCATGTTGTTTGGAAGTATGTTATTTAAGAAGGAGTGGAGGATTCAGAGATTGGAGATATGTCCAAATAATATATCAAGATACAATCGTTATATCAGTCGATAATGATAAATATCAATCTAAATATTCGTTATTGTGTCAATGGAAATCTCAATAATGACTAATAGTGTTTGATCCTCCCTCCATTTGTCTGACGGCCTTCATCAGTCTTTGATCCCTTGAAGTCCAGGGTCACATTCAGGTTTATTATGATTCATAATCCTGAGTGGATGAGATCATTATGAACAGAGTATGAGTTTGTGATTTTTTGTGCAAACTGTAAAGATCTTTTGAGTTTTTTTTATCAGAATGTAAAACTATCGGGATTGGCCAGGTCTTCTCCTGGATTGTAGAAAGTTATTTTCTCCTTCTCGCTCTGATGTAACAGAGGATGACGTCATAGTGTGTGTGTTGTGAGTGTGAGTCTATGTTGTGTGTGTGTGTTGAGAGTGAATGTGTGGTGATGGCAAGAAGCAGAAACATGTGACTCAAGTGAAACTGAGGAATGTTGAGAATTTACCTGAGAACACGTAAATAACTTAGTGGTGACATGAAGTGACATCATCAACACTTTGATCTCACTGAACATTTGGGAGATTTTTTACTTTTCTTTCAGTTTTTGGAACTTTTGATATTTGAACATTTTGCAGCTAGCAGTTTAGCAGCACTTAAATGTCACTCACTTAAAGCACTTTGTAGTTTCGCTTTATTTTTTCAGAAATCGTTCTTGATTCTTGTTGTTCTGGATTTGTCCACTTGGGTTCAATGAACTTATTGTGAGTCGCTTGGGATACAACGTCAGTGTAATGTAATGTAATGTAATGTAATGTAATGTAATCAAAGGTCCATAAAGGCCCTGCAGGTAGCGCCCTGACACCGCCCCCTCCTGACCCCCAGAACGAGAGGGAAGAGACGGAAGAGGAGGACGAGAAGGAGGAGAGGGAGGAGAGGGAGGAGAGGGACGAGAGGGAGGAGAGGGAGGAGAGGGAGGAGAGGGACGAGAGGGAGGAGAGGGAGGAGAGGGAGGAGAGGGACGAGAGGGAGGAGAGGGAGGAGAGGGAGGAGAGGGAGGAGAGGGACGAGGTCAGCTGGTGCTCAGATTCCAGTGATGCAGTAAAGCATGAAAAGGGAAAGTTGGCCTTCACTCATCTTTTGTCGTCTTTCATTCGTTTGTCTTTGTCTGTCAAGCTCTGCTTCACATTGTGTGTTTTTCTTTGTTCCTACTTGTACAGTTTAACACAAATGTGTTGATTGAGTCTCTTAAGTTCTCATGATGGTGGAAGCAGGACACAGATCTGAACCTCGACTCTTTACGTGGTATCTGTCCAGCTGGGAACTCTCGTTCTCCTCCTCTTTCACACAGAGCGTGAGTCATCAGTCACATGATCCTGTTGAAGTGAACTGAGGGGTCATGTGACCTCCCTCTTTTCCCATCAGCCCACGTTTGTCCTCGTCCTAGTTTTGGTCCGACTCGATCCTGAGGTTCATTTCACATGTTGGTGTCAGATGTTCAGGCTCTGAAGGTTCTCCTGTAAATCTGTGTCTTACACCAACCTTCATATTGTCCAGTCCAATAATCTGATGATGGTCGAGCTCGACCGAGTCGTTACCGGTATTAGTGTATAAGATAATGATGTTACCGATATATCTTCCAAGCTGCTAATCTGACTCATCAGATGTCAAACCTTCTAAATAACATAACTGAACTTTTAGTCCAATAGAATTTGTATTAAAACGGCAATATTCTTGTTTTTAAGACCACAAAAGTTGATAATACACAAAATAGACTTAAGTGTTGTTTTATCGACAGATAAATCCAGAACCCCGAATTAACATTGAGGTGAAATTGAGGTTTGTAGTTTCAATGGATCGAATGATTTCCATAATCAAAGCCTTGTTTTGTCGCGGCAGGTTTCGCCTGAAGTCATTTAAATCCTGACGATCAGTGAACAGCTCACGTTTCCTCAAAGCGTCTCATAGAGAAACATGAGGCTGCCCCCGGAGGGCGTCCAGAGAACTGCAGCTCCTATCACCTGTTATCAAACTGTGGAGGAAGCAGCTCCGCCTGAAACCTGGAGAACAGGAAGAACAGAAGGATCCAGCCTCAGTGGGTCTGCACTGCACCACCAGTGACAAGCTGCAGGAGGCGGAGTCTCTCATCAGGAGGCGGAGCTCAGGAGCAGACTCTTCCTATGAGATTGACCTCTGACCTCTGACCCTGACTCAGACTTCCACCTGTCGATTGTTTAGAATAACTAACGTTAGTTTCATCCATAGACTGTGAATAAAGATCACTAAAGTGAAGCCAAATGACCTCGCCCCCTGGTGCCTGGCTGCAGTAGAGATCTGAATCCCCTCCTTCTCCATGTTAGCAGATGGGACCTGGACCAAAGTCATAAATCAAAGAAGACGTTCAATGCGTTATCAGGTTATCTTATATAATCTGCTTTCATGCGTTTTCTAAGTTCTTGATTTGTGAGTTTAATTTCTGCGTTGTGTTGAAACCATAGATTTAAAATGTTAAGAGTTTGCTCTCATAAACTCGGATGTCGTCCTGCATGTTGGCTCTGTGGGGCAGTAGAATTAATTTCTCATATTGTAGCTGATAAAAAGTCCAGATCTGCATGGATCTGCACGAGGAGGAGGATGTGAACTCTTTTCTTCTGGCTGCTGGTTTGATGTGTTTCTTCGTTCCATCATCATTCACATTCCACAATTGTTTTCATACTTCATACATATTGCAGTTTTCACTGTAATCATATCTTGACATTTATTATCCGCTCTTGTAGAGTAGTTGGAATCCAGTCCTTGTGTTGTAAATCCCATTCATAGCTGCGTCCTGGTTTCAGCGGAGGGTGTGTCTGTGTGTGTGTGTGTGTCTGTGTTTGTGCTGGAAAGGGTGTGTCGCCCTGATAAAGGAGCCATTAGTCTTTATGGAGCCTTTCACTGCTGCACTGAGCGGGGGGGCTTGTTCCTGCCGGGCGGGCCCTGCTCCACGGCTCCAGCACTGCGACCTGAATAGCAGGCCTGTCTGGAGACGCCATGTCACCACTTCCTGGGAGGGAAGTTGTTTCAGCTGCGTGTGTGTGTGTGGGGGGGGGGGTGTTAAACAACTAAAGTCCTGAAACGAGGCTCGAGTTCAGGACTTTTCAGGATTCAGATTTACTGTTGACATTAGTTTTTAAATTAGTCGTCAAACGTGTGTGTGTGTGTGTGTGTGTGTGTGTGTGTGTGTGTGTGTGTGTGTGTGTGTGTGTGTGTGTGTGTGTGTGTGTGTGTGTGTGTGTGTGTGTGTGTGTGTGTGTGTGTGTGTGTGTGTGTGTGTGTGTGTGTGTGTGTGTGTGTGTGTGTGTGTGTGTGTGTGTGTGTGTGTGTGTGTGCTGTGTCTGCTGTGTCTGTCTGGAATGTTTGAGTCTCAGGATGTTTCTCTCTTACAAGAGTTTTCTCTAGACCTTTACTAACTTTCACCTTTGACCTCAGTGTGAAATTCCTCAAAGTTAAACTTTCAGATCACAGCTGATGATCAATGAACCACATGTTTCATTGAAACAAAAGAAAAGGAACGTTTTGTTCCTATGATCCTCACACTGAACTTCATTAAGTCAAACTTTTCTCCTTCAGTGACTCGTACTCAGTGTGTAGATGATGTCATCATTGTGACTCCGTGCTGCAGCTGTAGATTTCAGCTTCAGATCACGTCTGAAACTAAATCAGTGAAAAGGCAGAGAAGTCTGAAAGTCACCAGTTTGGAGGGAGTGGGTTGAGCTGAAGGAGAATAGACCTGAGCAGCTTCTGAAGGGCAGATTGTCTTCAGGGACAGAACCTGGTGAAGTTCCTGATCAGAGACGAGAGTCGGACTCGCAGCAGGAATGTGACTCCACAGAACCACAGAGAAGGTCAACAGCAGGAATGCTGGGAGCTGTGTGTTCAGGAGGTTACTGCAGGTCGGCTCAGCTGCACCGGTTCATTTAATACGAGTTGTGGTGTCACATAGATGAAAGCAGCGTTGAACACATTCCACACGTATGACACAGCTCTGTACCAACATGTCAGGCTCTGAGTGAAAGTGTCTCTGCTTCCTTCAGCTTCATCGTCTCGGTCACGTCACAGCCACATGTTGATATTTACATTTACTCACTAACACTTTTCAAACTGATGAAAATCAGACAGATGTTGCATCACGGCCGCGTGACAACATCGTTGATCAGTTTGTTGAGTCGAAGTCGCAGGTTTGTCATCACCACGTATCCAGCGACACTATAGAAGTGTAACTGAACCTGAAAGCAACAGCTGTGATTGGTCCACTTGTCTCCTCCATTTTCTGATTGATTGGACAAACACATTCTCTCTCCTCAGGTCACATACATCATCTCCTCTAACGTCCTTGACACACACACACACACACAGACACACACACACACACACACACACACATGTTTGTTATATCTTATACGTACATTTGTTAGCTTCAGTCTGTTCCCTGTTAAAATGTACATGTATGTTTCATCAGTAACCAACACGTGTTCAGTGCAGCACACACACACTGAGATCTTCTACCACCTCAGATGAAATGGTTTGAACCAGTGTTGTCATCTGTGCTCCGCCAGGTGGATGGAGGCGTGTCTGGACGAGGAGTTACCTCCCACCACAGAGCTGGAGGAGGGGCTAAGGAACGGCGTCTATCTGGCCAAACTGGGAAACTTCTTCGCCCCACGAACCGTCTCCCTGAAGAAGATCTACGACCGCGAGCAAACACGCTACAAGGTGAAACCCCGAGCTCCTCTTCACTGAGGCTTCATCGGAAACCTCCATTTCACTGAGGCTTCATCGGAAACCTCCTCTTCCTCAGATCCTCACACGTCCACGCGACTCCACAGCTTTAGAGCCGGTTATAAACTGAGATGTTTGGAAGCTGGAGTCGAATTATAAAAAAGACCAATTTTCAGTTCACCTTAAAGTGAAATCTGTTTCCTGTTAGAGACAGGAAGTGAAGTGTCACTGTAACCCAAACTAACTCACAGAGGATCTAGAAGCTCTAGAACCAGAGTCACAGAACATTGAGCTGCTCTCTAGCTAAAAAGATTAAAATAATATAAAGTTTAGACATTCTACAAACTTCCAGAGTCTTTACTAACACTTTACTCTTTCCTCTCTCTGCATCACTTGTAAACTTTGTGACGCAGCTCTGTTTTAGTTTGAGGCTGAACTGAGCGTTTGACAACATTGTGTGCTTGTGTGTGTTCGTGTGTGTGTGTGTGTGTGTGTGTGTGTGTGTGTGTGTGTGTGTGTGTGTGTGTGTGTGTGTGTGTGTGTGTGTGTGTGTGTGTGTGTGTGTGTGTGTGTGTGTGTGTGTGTGTGTGTGTGTGTGTGTGTGTGTGTGTGTGTGTGTGTGTGTGTGTGTGTGTGTGTGTGTGTGTGTGTGTGTGTGTGGTTTCTCTCCTCCAGGCCACAGGTCTCCACTTCAGACACACTGACAACGTGATCCAGTGGCTGAACGCCATGTCGGAGAAGGGGCTGCCGAAGGTGAGACACTCACACATGTCGACCGGAGCTCACACCGGTGCTCTTCATTATGTTATTCAGCTGATTGTGAAACGTTAACGTTGAACAGGATGTAAATCATCTTGAGGAGGAATCGAGAAACACAGGTGAAAGTATACTATAATACTTTATAGTAAATATAATTAAACCGGAGACATGGACATTATAAACATGAGATATTTATTTGCTTTAAATAAGAGGAAATGCTGCCACTGAGATTCGATGGTTACTTTTACCTTGAAGGTTGTTTTCATCGGTCTCTTGGTTTGTCAGCAGCAAAAAACTGAGAATATCTTCAAACTTTAATATTTATTTAGACGACAGATTTCTATGAATGTGACCAATTAGCTGCAGCTTCATTGAATTCAAGGGATTCTCAGTTTTCCATATTTCCATGTAAACCAGTTCAGACTGTCGACCTCAGACACGTTTTCCATTCGGTGCAGGTTGATTTTCATACTGAGGTCAAATGAACTCTCACTTCCTGGAGGGAAACATCTATTTAAATGGTTAATGCATTGAAGAAGCTCAGTAGGTTCAAACTAAGTCATCAGATATGTGACTGATGGTTTCTCTGTGAGTTTCCAGTTAACTGTCGTCTCCCTGTTGGTGAGCTGTTTCCAGCTTCAGCAGAGACTGTTTGTTCCACAGAGACGTTAACAGGGCGTGAATTCACATTTACATTGTGAAATCCTCCAGATGAGCTAATATCCTGAATCACTGACGTGCTGCAACACGCTGCTCTCACAGAGTCTCTGCCTGTGTTTCAGATCTTCTACCCAGAAACCACAGACATCTATGACAGAAAGAACATGCCACGCTGCATCTACTGCATCCATGCACTCAGGTACTGTCATGATCCAGCCTCAGGGGCCACATGAAGTGTGACCAGTGCCTGAGAGGAACTCCTCACACACCTGACCAGCTGCAGACTCCCTGAATGAAGGAGTGTGTTGTACTGAAGTCAAGAGCAGAAGCACAGGGCTCGTGTTTGTGCGCCTGTTTTGTGTATATATGTGCTGACATTGTTCATGTCACATGAATTGTGTGTGTCAGTGATTGTGTGGTGTTTCTTCATGTGTTGTTTGTGGGTCTTGTTTTACAGCCTGTACCTATTCAAACTGGGCCTGGCACCTCAGATCCAGGATCTGTATGGAAAAGTGGATTTCACCGGTAAGACTGAACATGAGTGTGTCCCAGTTAACCCCTTGAATCCAGAGCTCATGTCCCCATGCTGCTCAGATGAACATGAAGTTAAAGAACCTTCCGGTTCCTGTTGTGTGTACCGTCTCTGCGGTTTGTGTTTGTTGAGCGTCTGGACGTGAGGAAGTCGTGAAGGTTTGTCTCACTCTCCACGGATCTGTTCATTCTGCAGAGGAGGAGATCAACAACATGAAGAGCGAGCTGGAGAAGTATGGAATCCAGATGCCGGCCTTCAGCAAGATCGGTGGGATCCTGGCCAATGAGCTGTCGGTGGATGAAGCTGCACGTGAGGCTCAGATGTCAGGGGGGGGGGGTTCAATGTGTAAACACAGATTCATCTGCACATCTGGATTCATCATTTCAATCAGCTGAGAGCCGACGGATGATTATATTAATATCATTATAATGATAGTAATTACTATTATCATTAATAATAATGATGATGATGATTAGAACATTTAGTCACTTTGTTTTCTGTGTTAAAGTTTTCATTCATATAACAGAAATGTAAATGAAAGTTAAAGTTATATATTCACTTTTATTTGTAGAGCTGAAGTTCATTAAATATTACAACTAGAAAAAGACACACAAACTACTTCCTGTTACACTGATGTTCTCTTTGACTACAGATGAAACCAGATGAGTGAGCTTGTGTGTGTGTCTGGGCTTTTGTGTTTGTGTGTGTTTGCCTGTGTGTGTCTGTGTATGCAGTAAGATGAAATATATCAGACAATGATATTAATATTCAGAACAAGTATCAGTAAAGTAAAACCTCACAAGTCGTCTCTTCCACTCTCAGTACACGCTGCTGTGATCGCCATCAATGACGCCATCGACCAGGGCGTGCCCGAGGGCACGCTGGCAGCCATGGAGAACCCCAACGCCATGCTGGTCAACCTGGATTCCAACTCTGCTCACCAGTACCACGACACGCTGTACCAGGCCAAGGGAGCGAAGGTGGCCAGCTCACGCAAACGGGTACGATGACACTAACTGAAGATTGGGGGGGGAGGGGGATCAGATTTCAGACGTCTGTTTCGTTCAAAGGAACCGACGTGTTTCACTGAGGAGAAGTTCAGCCTCGTTAACTTCAGTGAACTTTATCTTTGTGTTCCTGATCCTGTGGCTCTGCAGCAGATGGAAAACGCAGACGCAGAGAGAGACATCTACGACGAGCTCCTCACTCAGGCTGAGATCCAGGGCAACGCCAACAAGGTCAACGGTACGTGACCCGCCCCCCCCTCTTCCCCCTGGTGTCCATGAAGCCGCTGAACGTGTCTTTGTCCCGCAGTGAGCAACGCCCTGAGAGCGGCTGAGGAGGCTCTGCTGAGCGGGAACGAGGAGCAGCTGTACGAGGCCCTCAGAGCCATGGGCCTTCAGAACCTGCAGCCACAGAACAAGAGCTGGTACCTGAAGCAGCTGCAGGCCGACCGGGAGAACAAAGAGCAGGTGAGAGACGATGGTTCTATTATATTCATCACAATCTGACCGGGATTATGTTCTACTCATTGTGATCCCACCTGGATGTCTCCCCTCTCAGACGTCTCGAGGAGAAGCTCTGACCAAGGACGAGCTGCAGAGCGGCGTGGCCGTGGCCAACCAGGTTGCAGAAGGCTACCTGAAGAGTAAGAGTTCACTCATCACACACAGCTTCTTCCTCTCTGCATCTCCTTGTGTCCTTCTCATTCCACCGCTTGATGTTGTAGTGCTGAAGGCCGTGGAACGCATCAACGCTGCCATCCGAGCAGGAGAACCAGAGAGAACCGTGGAGGAGCTGAGGAACCCTGAGGCTCAGCTGCCAGAGGTCTACCCCAACGCTGCAGAGCTCTACCAGAGGGAACTGAGCAGCCTGCAGCAGCAGAGCACAGAGGTACTGACCCCTGCAGCACTGACCTGAACCCTAAAGAACTGACCTGCAGCACTGACCTCAACCACTGACCTGAACCCTAAAGAACTGACCTGCAGCACTGACCTCAACCACTGACCTGAACCCTAAAGAACTGACCTGCAGCACTGACCTCAACCACTGACCTGAACCCTAAAGAACTGACCTGGGGAGAGCGTGGCCTAGGTTGCCGGTTCGAATCCCACTCTTTCCCATCTGCATGCCTAAGTGTCCTTGGCAAGATACTGAACCCCTAAATGGCCCCTCAGAAATGTTGAGTGTTCTAAAAATGTAAGTCGCTTTGAACAAAAGCATCAGTTAAATGACATGTGATGTAATGAAGCACTGACCGGAACCATATATATATTTATATATATATATATGGATATAGGTTTATATATATATATATATTGATATAGTATATTGTATGTGGTGTCTCCGTCCCTCAGGGTTCGCTGTCCCACCCCGAGCTGCTTGTTGCCGTGGAGATGCTGTCCTCGGTGGTGCTGATGAACGAAGCGATGGACGCCGGGAATCGAACCGCTCTCTGGAAACAGCTGTCGAGTCCCGTGGCTGGACTGAGTAACGTGGAGGACGAGTACGCTCAGAGGTGTGTGTGTTGTGGTTGTGGTCTGTGTAGGGTGTGTGTGTGTCTGTTTGTCTCTGTGTGTCTGTCTCTCTGTGTGTGTGTCTGTGTAGGCTGTGTGTGTGTAGGCTGTGTGTGTGTCTGTTTGTCTCTGTGTGTCTGTCTCTCTGTGTGTGTGTCTGTTTGTCTCTGTGTGTCTGTCTCTCTGTGTGTGTGTCTGTTTGTCTCTGTGTGTCTGTCTCTCTGTGTGTGTGTCTGTGTAGGCTGTGTGTGTGTAGGCTGTGTGTGTGTCTGTTTGTCTCTGTGTGTCTGTCTCTCTGTGTGTGTGTCCGTTTGTCTCTGTGTGTCTGTCTCTCTGTGTGTGTGTCTGTGTAGGCTGTGTGTGTACTCATGTTGTCCTGTGTGTACCTCAGGTACATGGAGGAGCTGATGCGTCTTAAAGGCGTGGCGAGCGAGGGGGGCGTGGCCTACCTGACGTGGAACGACATCCAGGCGTGCGTGGACCAGGTGAACCTGACGGTGCAGGAGGAGCACGAGCGTAAGAGACGAGTTCATCCTTCATCAGAGTCCAGCTGCTTCACATTCACCCACAAAACACAAACACAACCAGATACATAGACTTTGAATTAAGAAAATAAACATAATTTGTTTTATGTAAACTATTAAAACCATGTAAATATAAATGCTGGAGCTTGACTCCCGGTTGAACCCACAGATCTGATTGGTCCTCAGCTCTGACGTGTGTCTGTCTTAGGCATCGCTGCCATTGGGCTGATCAACGAGGCGCTGGACGAAGGGGACGCCATGAAGACACTGTCCATGCTGCAGAGCCCCTCGGCCAAGCTCACAGACGTGGACCCGTCTGTGGCTCAGCACTACCACGACAAACTGCTGGAGGCCCGCAGGGAGAAGGCCCATGTAAGACACACTGTACACACGGTACACACTGTACACACTAAACTCAGAGTACACACTGTACCCACAGTACACACGGTACACATGATACACTCGGTACACACTGTACACACTGTACACACTAAACTCAGAGTACACATTGTACCCACAGTACACACGGTACACATGATACACTCGGTACACACGGTACACACTGTACACACTAAACTCAGAGTACACATTGTACCCACAGTACACACGGTACACATGATACACACTGTACACATGGATGATGGTTATAGGGGTTAGTTGTGTGTGATGAGGGTTAGTTCTAGGTGATGATGATGGTTATAGGGGTTAGTTGTGTGTGATGAGGGTTAGTTCTAGGTGATGATGATGGTTATAGGGGTTAGTTGTGTGTGATGAGGGTTAGTTCTAGGTGGTGATGATGGTTATAGGGGTTAGTTGTGTGTGATGAGGGTTAGTTCTAGGTGATGATGATGGTTATAGGGGTTAGTTGTGTGAGATGAGGGTTAGTTCTAGGTGGTGATGATGGTTATAGGGGTTAGTTGTGTGTGATGAGGGTTAGTTCTAGGTGGTGATGATGGTTATAGGGGTTAGTTGTGTGTGATGAGGGTTAGTTCTAGGTGGTGATGATGGTTATAGGGGTTAGTTGTGTGTGATGAGGGTTAGTTCTAGGTGATGATGATGGTTATAGGGGTTAGTTGTGTGTGATGAGGGTTAGTTCTAGGTGGTGATGATGGTTATAGGGGTTAGTTGTGTGTGATGAGGGTTAGTTCTAGGTGGTGATGATGGTTATAGGGGTTAGTTGTGTGTGATGAGGGTTAGTTCTAGGTGGTGATGATGGTTATAGGGGTTAGTTGTGTGTGATGAGGGTTAGTTCTAGGTGGTGATGATGGTTATAGGGGTTAGTTGTGTGAGATGAGGGTTAGTTCTAGGTGGTGATGATGGTTATAGGGGTTAGTTGTGTGTGATGAGGGTTAGTTCTAGGTGATGATGATGGTTATAGGGGTTAGTTGTGTGTGATGAGGGTTAGTTCTAGGTGGTGATGATGGTTATAGGGGTTAGTTGTGTGTGATGAGGGTTAGTTCTAGGTGGTGATGATGGTTATAGGGGTTAGTTGTGTGTGATGAGGGTTAGTTCTAGGTGATGATGATGGTTATAGGGGTTAGTTGTGTGTGATGAGGGTTAGTTCTAGGTGATGATGATGGTTATAGGGGTTAGTTGTGTGAGATGAGGGTTAGTTCTAGGTGGTGATGATGGTTATAGGGGTTAGTTGTGTGTGATGAGGGTTAGTTCTAGGTGATGATGATGGTTATAGGGGTTAGTTGTGTGTGATGAGGGTTAGTTCTAGGTGGTGATGATGGTTATAGGGGTTAGTTGTGTGTGATGAGGGTTAGTTCTAGGTGGTGATGATGGTTATAGGGGTTAGTTGTGTGAGATGAGGGTTAGTTCTAGGTGATGATGATGGTTATAGGGGTTAGTTGTATGAGATGAGGGTTAGCTCTAGGTGATGATGATGGTTATAGGGGTTAGTTGTGTGTGATGAGGGTTAGTTCTAGGTGATGATGATGGTTAAAGGGGTTAGTTGTGTGTGATGAAGGTTAGTTCTAGGTGGTGATGATGGTTATAGGGGTTAGTTGTGTGAGATGAGGGTTAGTTCTAGGTGATGATGATGGTTAAAGGGGTTAGTTGTGTGTGATGAAGGTTAGTTCTAGGTGGTGATGATGGTTATAGGGGTTAGTTGTGTGTGATGAGGGTTAGTTCTAGGTGGTGATGATGGTTATAGGGGTTAGTTGTGTGAGATGAGGGTTAGTTCTAGGTGATGATGATGGTTATAGGGGTTAGTTGTATGAGATGAGGGTTAGCTCTAGGTGATGATGATGGTTATAGGGGTTAGTTGTGTGTGATGAGGGTTAGTTCTAGGTGATGATGATGGTTAAAGGGGTTAGTTGTGTGTGATGAAGGTTAGTTCTAGGTGGTGATGATGGTTATAGGGGTTAGTTGTGTGAGATGAGGGTTAGTTCTAGGTGATGATGATGGTTAAAGGGGTTAGTTGTGTGTGATGAAGGTTAGTTCTAGGTGATGATGATGGTTATAGGGGTTAGTTGTGTGAGATGAGGGTTAGTTCTAGGTGATGATGATGGTTATAGGGGTTAGTTGTATGAGATGAGGGTTAGTTCTAGGTGATGATGATGGTTATAGGGGTTAGTTGTGTGTGATGAAGGTTAGTTCTAGGTGGTGATGATGGTTATAGGGGTTAGTTGTGTGAGATGAGGGTTAGTTCTAGGTGATGATGATGGTTATAGGGGTTAGTTGTGTGTGATGAGGGTTAGTTCTAGGTGATGATGATGGTTAAAGGGGTTAGTTGTGTGTGATGAGGGTTAGTTCTAGGTGATGATGATGGTTATAGGGGTTAGTTGTGTGTGATGAGGGTTAGTTCTAGGTGATGATGATGGTTATAGGGGTTAGTTGTGTGTGATGAGGGTTAGTTCTAGGTGGTGATGATGGTTATAGGGGTTAGTTGTGTGTGATGAGGGTTAGTTCTAGGTGATGATGATGGTTATAGGGGTTAGTTGTGTGAGATGAGGGTTAGTTCTAGGTGGTGATGATGGTTATAGGGGTTAGTTGTGTGTGATGAGGGTTAGTTCTAGGTGGTGATGATGGTTATAGGGGTTAGTTGTGTGTGATGAGGGTTAGTTCTAGGTGGTGATGATGGTTATAGGGGTTAGTTGTGTGTGATGAGGGTTAGTTCTAGGTGATGATGATGGTTATAGGGGTTAGTTGTGTGTGATGAGGGTTAGTTCTAGGTGGTGATGATGGTTATAGGGGTTAGTTGTGTGTGATGAGGGTTAGTTCTAGGTGGTGATGATGGTTATAGGGGTTAGTTGTGTGTGATGAGGGTTAGTTCTAGGTGGTGATGATGGTTATAGGGGTTAGTTGTGTGTGATGAGGGTTAGTTCTAGGTGGTGATGATGGTTATAGGGGTTAGTTGTGTGAGATGAGGGTTAGTTCTAGGTGGTGATGATGGTTATAGGGGTTAGTTGTGTGTGATGAGGGTTAGTTCTAGGTGATGATGATGGTTATAGGGGTTAGTTGTGTGTGATGAGGGTTAGTTCTAGGTGGTGATGATGGTTATAGGGGTTAGTTGTGTGTGATGAGGGTTAGTTCTAGGTGGTGATGATGGTTATAGGGGTTAGTTGTGTGTGATGAGGGTTAGTTCTAGGTGATGATGATGGTTATAGGGGTTAGTTGTGTGTGATGAGGGTTAGTTCTAGGTGATGATGATGGTTATAGGGGTTAGTTGTGTGAGATGAGGGTTAGTTCTAGGTGGTGATGATGGTTATAGGGGTTAGTTGTGTGTGATGAGGGTTAGTTCTAGGTGATGATGATGGTTATAGGGGTTAGTTGTGTGTGATGAGGGTTAGTTCTAGGTGGTGATGATGGTTATAGGGGTTAGTTGTGTGTGATGAGGGTTAGTTCTAGGTGGTGATGATGGTTATAGGGGTTAGTTGTGTGAGATGAGGGTTAGTTCTAGGTGATGATGATGGTTATAGGGGTTAGTTGTATGAGATGAGGGTTAGCTCTAGGTGATGATGATGGTTATAGGGGTTAGTTGTGTGTGATGAGGGTTAGTTCTAGGTGATGATGATGGTTAAAGGGGTTAGTTGTGTGTGATGAAGGTTAGTTCTAGGTGGTGATGATGGTTATAGGGGTTAGTTGTGTGAGATGAGGGTTAGTTCTAGGTGATGATGATGGTTAAAGGGGTTAGTTGTGTGTGATGAAGGTTAGTTCTAGGTGGTGATGATGGTTATAGGGGTTAGTTGTGTGTGATGAGGGTTAGTTCTAGGTGGTGATGATGGTTATAGGGGTTAGTTGTGTGAGATGAGGGTTAGTTCTAGGTGATGATGATGGTTATAGGGGTTAGTTGTATGAGATGAGGGTTAGCTCTAGGTGATGATGATGGTTATAGGGGTTAGTTGTGTGTGATGAGGGTTAGTTCTAGGTGATGATGATGGTTAAAGGGGTTAGTTGTGTGTGATGAAGGTTAGTTCTAGGTGGTGATGATGGTTATAGGGGTTAGTTGTGTGAGATGAGGGTTAGTTCTAGGTGATGATGATGGTTAAAGGGGTTAGTTGTGTGTGATGAAGGTTAGTTCTAGGTGATGATGATGGTTATAGGGGTTAGTTGTGTGAGATGAGGGTTAGTTCTAGGTGATGATGATGGTTATAGGGGTTAGTTGTATGAGATGAGGGTTAGTTCTAGGTGATGATGATGGTTATAGGGGTTAGTTGTGTGTGATGAAGGTTAGTTCTAGGTGGTGATGATGGTTATAGGGGTTAGTTGTGTGAGATGAGGGTTAGTTCTAGGTGATGATGATGGTTATAGGGGTTAGTTGTATGAGATGAGGGTTAGTTCTAGGTGATGATGATGGTTATAGGGGTTAGTTGTGTGTGATGAGGGTTAGTTCTAGGTGGTGATGATGGTTATAGGGGTTAGTTGTATGAGATGAGGGTTAGTTCTAGGTGGTGATGATGGTTATAGGGGTTAGTTGTGTGTGATGAGGGTTAGTTCTAGGTGGTGATGATGGTTATAGGGGTTAGTTGTGTGTGATGAGGGTTAGTTCTAGGTGATGATGATGGTTATAGGGGTTAGTTGTGTGTGATGAGGGTTAGTTCTAGGTGATGATGATGGTTATAGGGGTTAGTTGTGTGAGATGAGGGTTAGTTCTAGGTGGTGATGATGGTTATAGGGGTTAGTTGTGTGTGATGAGGGTTAGTTCTAGGTGGTGATGATGGTTATAGGGGTTAGTTGTGTGTGATGAGGGTTAGTTCTAGGTGGTGATGATGGTTATAGGGGTAAGTTGTGTGTGATGAGGGTTAGTTCTAGGTGATGATGATGGTTATAGGGGTTAGTTGTGTGAGATGAGGGTTAGTTCTAGGTGATGATGATGGTTATAGGGGTTAGTTGTGTGTGATGAGGGTTAGTTCTAGGTGATGATGATGGTTATAGGGGTTAGTGGTGTGTGATGAGGGTTAGTTCTAGGTGGTGATGATGGTTATAGGGGTTAGTTGTGTGTGATGAGGGTTAGTTCTAGGTGATGATGATGGTTATAGGGGTTAGTTGTGTGTGATGAGGGTTAGCTCTAGGTGATGATGATGGTTATAGGGGTTAGTTGTGTGTGATGAGGGTTAGTTCTAGGTGGTGATGATGGTTATAGGGGTTAGTTGTGTGTGATGAGGGTTAGTTCTAGGTGATGATGATGGTTATAGGGGTTAGTGGTGTGTGATGTTAGGTGAAACCTTCTTAAATGTCCTTTAGACTTCAAACTGCAGAGTTGAATGTTCCCTGCCGTCTGAAAATAGATTCTCATCACATTTTAGTTCAGACTGTTTTTATGGTGTATAAACATGGCCATTAGAGACTTGGCCCCTCCCACACATCGTCACACTCTGGAACACCTCATGGACCAGTTCGGCTCACTTGGAAAAATAGAGAATGTTCCTGCTGTTTTCAGAGGAAATAACAAGCCGGCCTCAGCTTCTACCATAAAAGGGCAGAATGTGGTCATTATGTGAAACGGACCTGCGGCTCACACAGCCGCTGGTTGTTCACCGTCTGAGCAGCTGCACACAGGAAGTGGTTAGAGGCGTGGGAGGGGCCGACAGCAGCGAGGTGTTCCCGCTCACAGCAAACATTCACATGTTGAGACGCCTCCAGGTGATCTGGGATCAGAGGAATGTTTTACACCCAGGAAGGATTCAAGAGCCAGAGACACGTCTGAGTCTGAGTCCAGATCAGCAGCCTGTGTGTGTGGGTGTGTGTGTGTTTCCCCCCCTCCCCACAGCTGACTCATCACCACAAACACAAATTAAATAGCAAAGACACAAAGATGACGCCCCTTACACACAGACACACACACACTGCTGTGTATAACAAATCTTTAAGATCAGATTTCAGTGACCCTCCCACATCATTCTCACACACACACTCAGGGGCGGGACATGCACAGGGGCGGGACATGCACAGGGGCGGGACATGCACAGGGGCGGGACATCCACAGGGGCGGGACATGCACAGGGGCGGGACATCCACAGGGGCGGGCTCTAGTATTAACATTAAATCAAGAGACAGAAGGCGCCACCTACCAGCAGTTGTGTGTCACGACACTGTGTGTTTTTCTGTTTGTACATGTACACATGTGTTGTCTTCGTGTGTGTAAACACGTGTTGTCTCTATGTGTGTGTTACTAACATATGTTCAATGTGTCTCTCCAGGAGACTCAGGACCCGTCTGCTGTTCTGTGGCTGGACGAGATTCAGGACGCTGTTCTGGGAGCGAACCAGGACACACAGGAGGCCATACAGTGTAAGAACACACACACACACACACACACACACACACACACACACACACACTCGGGCTGATCTTCAGGTCTGTGTGTTCAGTCGCTCAGTCCATTCAGGACATCAACCGGGCGGTGGACAGCGGTGAAGCGTCTCAGACCCTCGCTGCTCTGCGCCACTCGGGGGCGGGGCTGTATGGAGTGACCTCAGAGTGCGCTCAGACGTACCAGGACGACCTGACCTCCATCAAACAGGAGAAGAAGAAAGAAGGTGAGGACATGGACACACTTTGAGGACGCTGACGATCGTCTGATCAGAAGCTGAGTGACATCACAGTGAAGCTCCTGCTGCTTATTGGTTGTTGATTCACTTGAACCCTCATCTTGTCCATTCCGTCTCCGTCTCTCTTTCTGTCTCCCAGGGGATAATGGCAGTGAATGGGTGAAGCACTGGGTGAAGGGAGGACACAACTATTACTATAACCTGCAGACCAATGAGGGCACGTGGGAGGAGCCTGAGGGGTTCCTGCAGAACAACACGCAGCTCAACAAAGACGACATCCAGGTCAGTCCTCCGCTCCAGCTCAGCAGCGCCAGCTTGTGGCGTTTTGACGTCATGTTAAACGTCTGTTCTTCCTCCGTCAGTCTGTGGTTTCTGGGGTGACCACGGCCTACAACCGAGAGCAGCTGTGGTTGGCCAACGAGACTCTGATCAGCAAGCTGCAAGCCCGCTGTCGTGGCTTCCTGGTGAGGAATGGCCAGAAGGAGAGGATGAACTTCCTCATATCTCAGGATCCAGCTGTTACAAGCATACAGGTGAAGACACAAGCAGCTGCTTCAGGCTGGCAGCAGACACATGTCCAGTGTCTTTACACTGGTCTGTACGAACCTGCCACGTGTTCTACCTAACCCTGACCCTAACCCTGACCCTGACCCTAACCCTGACCCTGACCCTAACCCTGACCCTGACCCTAACCCTGACCCTAACCCTGACCCTCCTCACTCTCATATTTAGCTCTAAGTGTCATTCACTGATTCTCACTCTGTTTCTTTTCAGGCTCACTGGAAAGGCTACAAGCAGAGGAAGAAGTTCAAAGATCGTAAACAGTATCTGAAGGATCATTCTGAAGAGGCTGTCAAAGTAAATGGATTCCAGTCATTTGAATAATATTGTTGATGGATATCGATACAGTTCAGATTGAACATGGTTTTTGTTTCTCAGATCCAGTCCATGGTTCGGATGCATCAAGCTCGTAAAAAGTACAGGGATCGTCTGAAGTACTTCAAAGATCACGTCAGTATCAGTCGCCTCAAACCTTTTAACTGCAAATTAAGCTCTGGACAAATCTGAAGAAGCAAGATAAGACAATTTACTGTCAGGGAGCTTGTTTCTTAATGAAAGCTTCAATCGAGCTGCCTCAACATGACTTTCTCCTGACACGTCTGCTGACGTCTACCCAGAGTGCTGTGGGGCCCGCGGGAGCTGATGTGTGTGGAGTCTTCTCCACTGGGACTCACTGGGATTCCTGTGTGTAACTGATCAGCTGTTTGTTCTGCAGATCAATGAGGTGGTGAAGATTCAGGCTTTCATTCGGGCCAACAAGGCCAGGGACGACTACAAGACGCTGAGTGAGTAGAAGTGACCTTGAGTTTCTCCTCTGTCCGTCTGGGTTCCTCTGTGAAGACTCTTGTTCATCTTGACAGGGTTTTTGGATTCAACAGGCAGATATCTTATTTGATTGATTCATATCCTCCGTTGTTCGGTGTAGCTTCTTTCAGCTGAGACTCACAGCCAAGGTTGAGGCCAATCTCCCACAGAGAGATCTAGAGAGAGTGGTCCATGCCTTCATAACCTCTGGTCCAACATTACTTGGGGGAACTTCTCCAATCTAACACTAACACTCCAGCTAGAGATCTGAG
>NC_084945.1:152500-242500 GCF_949316205.1 Platichthys flesus | reverse complement strand
GTTGTCTTACTCTCAGGTGAAAACCCTCTTCCTCCTGACGACCCCAGCAAAGAGCTGATGGGGAAGACGGAGGTGTCGCTCACACTCGCCAACAAATTTGATGTCCCCGGTGAGGCCAACACCGAGATGGACGCCAAGACCCTGCTGCTGAAGTAGGTCCCCTCGAAGGCTGATGACGGCTCATGGATCTCAGACGTTTGCTTGTTTCTCACATCTCTGGGTTTCGTTTCTCTCTCCAGCACCAAGAGGCTCATTGTGGATGTGATCCGCTTCCAGCCTGGAGACACTCTCACTGAGATCCTGGATTCGGCAGCAAGTCCAGAACAGGTCTGAGATCAGAGTGTTTAAATCCGTCAAGTTTCATACATGTTTTCATTTTATTTTTTTATTTAATCCTGCTAACACACAAACAAGGTGAAAACACAACGACAATGAACATGAAACCAAATAACTTAATGTTCAGTAAATAATGTAGAAGCCTTAAATGAACAGGTTTTACATTGAATCGACATCAGTATAAAAACATCTCACACCATTAAATCTGATCTCCTGCTCGGCTCCCTCTCGTCCCCGACAGGACGTGGAGTACCAGCGCGCCATGCAGCGCCGGGCCGTCCGAGACGCCAAGACTCCAGAGAAGATGAAGCAGGTGAAACCGGTGGTGGACGACAGCCTGACGCTGCTGGGGAAGAAAGACAAGATCAGAAGCAACCTGCAGCGTCTGGCCGAGCTGGGGAAGGTTCACCCCGAGAACCGCTACCAGGACCTCATCAATGACATCGCCAAGGTCGGGTCACACATCCTCTGCAGAAAACACAACTCCTGTCCGTACTGTGCTTTAATGTGTGTGTGTGTGTTACAGGACATCAGAAACCAGAGACGGTATCGTCAGCGCAGAAAAGCCGAGCTGGTGAGACTTCAGCAGACAAACACGGCCCTGAACTCAAAGTCTGCGTTTTACAACGTGCAGATTGATTCCTACAACCAGTACATCAAGACCTGCATGGACAACCTGGCCAGCAAGGGCAAGTGAGTAGAACCCGTTCTGCGTCCCACATGGTTCCACATGGTTCCACATGGTTCCACATGGTTCACTCAGCTCAGGTCCGACCGCTCAAACACGTTCAGACACTTTGAAACGTGGAAAGTTCTGTTTACATGTCAAACAATCCAGAAGCATCTGGATCTTACTAGAAGATCAATCGGTAAAGATCGCAGAACCTCCCAGACCCGTAACCGGTCCAGTCCGGTTCAGTCCACCTGAACCACAGACACATCGCTTCCCAGTCGGAGGGTCAGAGACCAGTGGGCCAAGAGGAGAACCACCAGCTGCCACAGGCTCCTGGAACATCAGTTCATGTCACAACTTATTCCACTTCCAAAAAGAACGAGACCTGAACAGATCTGATATTACATTTCATTTATTAATACTACTAAATACTAATAATAATACTAACAAACATAAGTCTCAGCTGGGTTTTTTTTAATCTCCAACAAAGTTCATGTTTTATTGTTGGTATAAGATATTTTCTGTGTATATCTACTTTCTGCTGCTATTTAAAATATAAACACTGATACCAATATGTCAGTAAAAGCTAACTCATAAACCAGTGTGTGTTGTTGTGTTGTATTACACACTAATCTTACTCTCTGTCCAC
This sequence comes from Platichthys flesus, assembly GCF_949316205.1. Lineage (NCBI taxonomy): Eukaryota > Metazoa > Chordata > Actinopteri > Pleuronectiformes > Pleuronectidae > Platichthys > Platichthys flesus. Next base: position 240,842 of record NC_084945.1, on the reverse strand, counting down.
AGGTTGAAACCAGGCGACCACAAAACCAAGAAGGGTAAACAAGTTTCACAGAAGTACACGGCCGCTCGTCTCCATGAGAAGGGCGTGCTGATCGCCATCGAGGACCTGCAGCCCAACCAGTGAGTCACAGCTACACAACTACTACACAAAAACACAGGACCATAAACTAGAGACCTGTTTATAAAGCTCATGATCCATACGGTACACAGCTACACAACTACTACACAAAAACACACTACTATAAACTAGAGTTGTGCTTCTTTAGCTCATGATCCATATGATACACAACGACTACACAACTACTACACAAAAACACACTACTATAAACTAGAGTTGTGCTTCTTTAGCTCATGATCCATACGATACACAACTACTACACAGGACCACAAACTAGAGTTGTGTTTCTTCAGCTCTTGATCCATATGATACACAACTACTACACAGGACCATAAACTAATCAGAGCTTCTCATGATCCTCCTCAACTCGTGCTCTCCCTCTCACAGGTTCAAGAACGTGATTTTTGAGATCTCGCGCTCCGAGTCTGTCGGGGTGTTCGAGGTGAAGGCCAAGCTGATGGGTGTCCACCTGGAGACGTTACAGTTGGAGTATCAGGTATGTTCACGTCCCAGTGTCCTCCAGAACTCAGTGGACCGTCCTCGTGGTTACAGAGACGCTAACGGAGCTGTGTTGTTTCTCAGGATCTGAATTTCCACGGGATTAATAAAGTATCCATCCATCTATCTATCTATCCATCCATCCATCTATCTATCCATCCATCCATCTATCCAACCATCCATCCATCTATCCATCCATCCATCTATCTCTCTCTCTATCTAGGACCTGCTCCAGCTGCAGTACGAGGGCGTGGCCGTGATGAAGCTCTTCGAACGCGCCACCATCAACGTCAACCTGCTCATCTTCCTGCTCAACAAGAAGTTTTATGGGAAATAGAGAACGGGGGACAAGGAGAGACACTGATGCAACCACAAAGCCCACGAGGGTCGCTGAGCTGCACCTGCTTCACACACATTCCCTCCTGCACTCGTCTTACGTGCTAATTTTTGTGCATTATTTTTATTATGTGTTTGTGCTTCAGCTGGAGCAAACAGAAGCTTTCTAGAGTTCAACGTCTGTAGCTGCAGCTCAGCCACAGGTCTAAGATTTGTATTATTTTTGCTTGAAATGTCTTGAATGTGTAGTGCAGGGCTTGAGTAACTATAGAAATGTGTGTTCTATGTGAAGAGATCAGGTTTTGTGTCTCTTAGTGGATCTGCCCGCCTCCTGATAAAAGTAGACTTCCTTCCTGACCTGGTCTTGAGCTCTGTCTCTTTGAGTTTCTGTTGGAGACTAACTGGAAAGAGAAACTTTGTGATTCAACTCTTTCTTCCCTCACTTGATTTGGATTTGACGTCCCTCAGCTGGAAAATGAAACGAATTGCCGTTCTCATGTTGAGCTGATCATCATTCAGCCTGATGACTTCTTTAATAGAATTGAATTATTGTAAAAGAATAACTTCATGTTCCACGTCAAGGCTGTGATGTTGGTTTGTGTTGGACTGACCCTGATGATCAGCAGTGTGTGTGTGTCTGTTTCATTCAGCAGCACAGTCACTCATGATTCGCTATTCGCATGATTCTATTTGTTCACGGTTTAACTTCTTATTATAAAATCAGTTTAGTACAAATACTACACAACAAAGTTTCCTTTATACTCGATATGTTGTCATTACTCTGATCTGTTGTTTTGTTATGTTTCTGCTCTGATTGGAGGTCGATGACATCACTTCCTCTCATTCAGTGCTTAAGTGTATTTGACCTGTTGTAGAATAAAGTGCTGAAGACGTGAAGACTCATAATTATCTGAATATACAGGTTTGATTTCTCTCTAAGGTCATGTGACTTCATACTTCTCCTGATGTACTGTTCATCAGACTGTTCGGTTTAACCTCTGAAGGTCAGAGAGCGATCACCTGGTCAGATCACCAGCCAATCACAGGGCTGACGTACACAAAGACAACGTTTAAGTAAAAGAAAGCTCAGAACAAATTATTACTATTATATCATTTTATATCATAATTATTATTATCTTTATGAGAATTATTATGATCATAATGTGTATTATTATTATCCTAGGATTATTATTAGAATAATAATTCTCATCCTCGTTGTTATTGTTGTAATATTCAGCCAGGGTGCCCTGGGTGTGTGTGTCGCCGCCTGGCGGACAGACTGGGTATGGCCGGTGTTGTGTGTGTGTGATGCGGATCCGGAGCAGTTGAGTCTCTGTCCTGGAAACATCAGCGGCTCTTCACCGGCTCTTCACCGGGATCATCCGCGGCTCTTCACCGGGAACATTCGCGGCTCTGAGCCGGGACCTTCCCCGGCTCTAACCCGTGTTTATCCCGCTGTTGGCTCATCGTCAGCGGCTGTACGGGCTGGAGTTGACCGGGGGACCGCGCTCTGTCCCTGGGTTAACAGCAGACTCGAGTCCGCTGCCGTGACACCGGTTCCAGAAGCGAAGTGGTTCCGCTGCTCTCCGGAGGATCTGGTTTCACTCCCGTGTCGGTGGTTTGTTATTTTTACTTTGGGGCGAATCAAAGCGTGAACTCAGTGAATCCCCGCGGACACTTGTTGAGGAGCTAACCGCCACTTCAGCTAACGAGGCTAGCAACTTCCTCCGGCAGCTCCAGCGCAGTCACCCGACACACGGTGCGCCGGCTCCGGCCGGGTGTTCGATGCTGACCGAGGGTCGGCACTGTGGTAAAGTGAGTTTGTCCGTGTTGGTGAAGTGACAGCAGCTAAGCTAACCGAGCTAGCTGCATCTCTCCGCTATGTTAGCATCGACAGCTAACGCTCCGTGAGCGCTGGATCAAACAAGTGGTTCTGAGTCTGTGCAGTTTTACTGGGTCTCAAACTTCTTGTAACGTCACGTTACTTTGTTAGAAACACGTTCGAGTCCGAGCTGCCCCGGAGCCGTGAGCTTCGCTGCTCTCGGGGCGTAACAACAACTTTTCCTGACGTTAGCTTAGCTTAGCTGCATTAGCCTCTGCGAGACGAGATTTGAACCTGTGATGGATTCACTGACACTTTGTCAACTATAGACTCTGCCCGTCCTCCATCTTCCCTCCACACCACACTGAAGTGTCACTTCGGCCCGAACCATGTCCGGCTCCCCGGGCACAGGAGGCTCCAACCCCAGGAAGTTCAGCGAGAAGATCGCTCTGCACAACCAGAAGCAAGCAGAGGAGACCCGGGCCTTCGATCAGCTGATGACCGACCTGACAGTGTCCAGGGTAAGAAGCTGTCATTGGAGGGGACATGGTCACTGAACATACTAAACACATGTGATCATAGTAACTGAACATACTGAAGACATGTGATCATTGTAACTGAGCATACTTAACACATGTGATCATAGTAACTGAACATACTATACACATCTGATCATAGCAACTGAACATACTGACGACATCTGAACAACTGAAGGCATGTGATCATGGTAACTGAACATACTGAAGACATGTGATCATGGTAACTGAACATACTAGACACATGTGATCATAGTAACTGAACATACTAGACACATGTGATCATAGTAACTGAACACACTGAAGACATGTGATCATTGTAACTGAACACACTAGACACATGTGATCATAGTAACTGAACACACTAGACACATGTGATCATAGTAACTGAACATGCTGAAGACATGTGATCATTGTAACTGAGCATACTTAACACATGTGATCATAGTAACTGAACATACTAGACACATCTGATCATAGCAACTGAACATACTGACAACATCTGAACAACTGAAGGCATGTGATCATGGTAACTGAACATACTGAAGACATGTGATCATGGTAACTGAACATACTAGACACATGTGATCATTGTAACTGAACATACTAAACACATGTGATCATAGTAACTGAACATACTAGACACATGTGATCATAGTAACTGAACATACTAAACACATGTGATCATGGTAACTGAACATACTGAAGACATGTGATCATGGTAACTGAACATACTGAAGACGTGTGATCATGGTAACTGAACATACTAGACACATGTGATCATAGTAACTGAACATACTAGACACATCTGATCATAGTAACTGAACTAACTAAACACATGTGATCATAGTTACTGAACATACTAAACACATGTGATCATAGTAACTGAACATACTAGACACATGTGATCACAGTAACTGAACATACTAGACACATGTGATCATAGTAACTGAACATACTGAAGACATGTGATCATTGTAACTGACAAACTAGACCCATGTGATCATAGTAACTGAACACACTAGACACATGTGATCATAGTAACAGAACATGCTGAAGACATGTGATCATTGTAACTGAACATACTAAACACATGTGATCATAGTAACTGAACATACTAGACACATGTGATCATAGGAACTGAACATACTAAACACATGTGATCATAGTAACTGAACATACTAGACACATGTGATCATAGTAACTGAACATACTGAAGACATGTGATCATTGTAACTGAACATACTAGACCCATGTGATCATAGTAACTGAACACACTAGACACATGTGATCATAGCAACTGAACATACTGAAGACATCTGAACAACTGAAGACATGTGATCATGGTAACTGAACATACTGAAGACATGTGATCATGGTAACTGAACATACTAGACACATGTGATCATAGTAACTGAACATACTAGACACATGTGATCATAGTAACCGAACATACTGAAGACATGTGATCATTGTAACTGAGCATACTTAACACATGTGATCATAGTAACTGAACATACTAGACACAGCTGATCATAGCAACTGAACATACTGAAGACATCTGAACAACTGAAGGCATGTGATCATGGTAACTGAACATACTGAAGACATGTGATCATGGTAACTGAACATACTAGACACATGTTATCATAGTAACTGAACATACTAGACACATGTGATCATAGTAACTGAACATACTAGACACATGTGATCATAGTAACTGAACATACTAGACCCATGTGATCATAGTAACTGAACACACTAGACACATGTGATCATAGTAACTGAACACACTAGACACATGTGATCATAGTAACAGAACATGCTGAAGACATGTGATCATTGTAACTGAACATACTAAACACATGTGATCATAGTAACTGAACATACTAGACACAGCTGATCATAGCAACTGAACATACTGAAGACATCTGAACAACTGAAGGCATGTGATCATGGTAACTGAACATACTGAAGACATGTGATCATGGTAACTGAACATACTAGACACATGTTATCATAGTAACTGAACATACTAGACACATGTGATCATAGTAACTGAACATACTAGACACATGTGATCATAGTAACTGAACATACTAGACCCATGTGATCATAGTAACTGAACACACTAGACACATGTGATCATAGTAACTGAACACACTAGACACATGTGATCATAGTAACAGAACATGCTGAAGACATGTGATCATTGTAACTGAACATACTAAACACATGTGATCATAGTAACTGAACATACTAGACACATGTGATCATAGTAACTGAACATACTAAACACATGTGATCATGGTAACTGAACATACTGAAGACATGTGATCATGGTAACTGAACATACTGAAGACGTGTGATCATGGTAACTGAACATACTAGACACATGTGATCATAGTAACTGAACATACTAGACACATCTGATCATAGTAACTGAACATACTAAACACATGTGATCATAGTAACTGAACATACTAGACACATGTGATCATAGTAACTGAACATACTGAAGACATGTGATCATTGTAACTGAACATACTAGACCCATGTGATCATAGTAACTGAACACACTAGACACATGTGATCATAGCAACTGAACATACTGAAGACATGTGATCATTGTAACTGAACATACTGAAGACATCTGAACAACTGAAGACATGTGATCATGGTAACTGAACATACTGAAGATGTGTGATCATGGTAACTGAACATACTAGACACATGTGATCATGGTAACTGAACATACTAGACACATCTGATCATAGTAACTGAACTAACTAAACACATGTGATCATAGTTACTGAACATACTAAACACATGTGATCATAGTAACTGAACATACTAGACACATGTGATCACAGTAACTGAACATACTAGACACATGTGATCATAGTAACTGAACATACTGAAGACATGTGATCATTGTAACTGACAAACTAGACCCATGTGATCATAGTAACTGAACACACTAGACACATGTGATCATAGTAACAGAACATGCTGAAGACATGTGATCATTGTAACTGAACATACTAAACACATGTGATCATAGTAACTGAACACACTAGACACATGTGATCATAGCAACTGAACATACTGAAGACATGTGATCATTGTAACTGAACATACTGAAGACATCTGAACAACTGAAGACATGTGATCATGGTAACTGAACATACTGAAGATGTGTGATCATGGTAACTGAACATACTAGACACATCTGATCATAGTAACTGAACTAACTAAACACATGTGATCATAGTTACTGAACATACTAAACACATGTGATCATAGTAACTGAACATACTAGACACATGTGATCACAGTAACTGAACATACTAGACACATGTGATCATAGTAACTGAACATACTGAAGACATGTGATCATTGTAACTGACAAACTAGACCCATGTGATCATAGTAACTGAACACACTAGACACATGTGATCATAGTAACAGAACATGCTGAAGACATGTGATCATTGTAACTGAACATACTAAACACATGTGATCATAGTAACTGAACATACTAGACACATGTGATCATAGGAACTGAACATACTAAACACATGTGATCATAGTAACTGAACATACTAGACACATGTGATCATGGTAACTGAACATACTAGACACATGTGATCATAGTAACTGAACATACTAGACACATGTGATCATAGTAACCGAACATACTGAAGACATGTGATCATTGTAACTGAGCTTACTTAACACATGTGATCATAGTAACTGAACATACTAGACACATCTGATCATAGCAACTGAACATACTGAAGACATCTGAACAACTGAAGGCATGTGATCATGGTAACTGAACATACTGAAGACATGTGATCATGGTAACTGAACATACTGAAGACGTGTGATCATGGTAACTGAACATACTAGACACATGTGATCATTGTTACTGAACATACTAAACACATGTGATCATAGTAACTGAACACACTAGACACATGTGATCATAGTAACTGAACACACTAGACACATGTGATCATAGTAACAGAACATGCTGAAGACATGTGATCATAGTAACTGAACATACTAGACACATGTGATCATAGTAACTGAACATACTAAACACATGTGATCATGGTAACTGAACATACTGAAGACATGTGATCATGGTAACTGAACATACTGAAGACGTGTGATCATGGTAACTGAACATACTAGACACATGTGATCATAGTAACTGAACATACTAGACACATCTGATCATAGTAACTGAACTAACTAAACACATGTGATCATTGTTACTGAACATACTAAACACATGTGATCATAGTAACTGAACATACTAGACACATGTGATCACAGTAACTGAACATACTAGACACATGTGATCATAGTAACTGAACATACTAAACACATGTGATCATAGTAACTGAACATACTAGACACATGTGATCATAGTAACTGAACATACTAGACACATGTGATCATAGCAACTGAACATACTGAAGACATGTGATCATTGTAACTGAACATACTAGACCCATGTGATCATAGTAACTGAACACACTAGACACATGTGATCATAGTAACTGAACATACTGAAGACATGTGATCATTGTAACTGAACATACTAGACCCATGTGATCATAGTAACTGAACACACTAGACAAATGTGCTCTTTCTAAGAGAGGGAGAGTCCTGAGTGGCACGGCAAAGAGGAAGTGGTTTTGAGGCAGCTGTGAGTGAAGTTAGCTGTAATGAATGAACTGACACTGACCCCAAGAGACAGGAAAGCCCAGTGAGCGCGGCTGAGTCGGGTCTGGGCTCAGGACACTCAGCCATCAGCTGGAATGAGCTGCGCTACGTTCACTCCGCTGACCTCAGGTGGTTATGTTTTCACCTTGTTTGTGGGTTTGACAGCAGGATCACACAGAAGCTGCTGAACAGACTTCCATGAGATGAATGCGGGTCGGGATTTTCTTTTCTCTCTTTACATAAGAACCGATTTCTCAGATAATAATTCTTGGACCTTGATGAAAAATGAATCAGACATCTAAAGAGGACTGAAATGTGTGAGTGTGTATAATTAGATGCAGCTTGGTTGAAGTTCAGGAGACACAGGTATGTGCTGGACTGAAGGACATTCTCTCTGTTGTGTATAATCACCTGAAACTAAGCATGATTAGAATGACTCCTCCATAGCTACTTCAGGAGTGGGGTCTGTTCGTCAGTTTTCAGATTAGTTAGGTTCATGCAACAAAACTTCTTCGTTCTGTTTATGAAAAGATCTTGGTTTGTCTTAAAATGGATCCTTTCACAATGTTGACCACGTGCAAAGACTCTCTGGCAGGAGCCTTGGAGGCAAACTTCTCCCATGTTGGAATTGAGTTCCTGCAGTCTGCCATGTTTCACCACTTGCTACAGCAGCCAAGACTCAAACTGTCATGAAGTTACCTGAAGGCCACTTTAAGTTCTCCTACATGCAGGATGAAGCCAGGTTAACTCTTCTGGTTGAACGCTCCCGCTACGGGTCACTCAATCCTCCACATCCAACCTGGAAAGGAAAATTGAAGCAACATTTGACATTTGTAGGTAGAAATGTACCTCCACTATATCACACGTTCACTAAAGCAGGTTCTCGTGTTTTCTCAGAATGGTGGATGTTATTAATAAGACCTCATTTCATATGATCGTGGCTTTAAAGTATAGAGGGTTGGAAGATACCAAAAGCACGGCTGTCAGGGGTGTTTGTGTTTGCTTTTGCTTTTCTCGCTTGTGGCCATTAATGATTTGAAATGATGAAAGACTTCACATAAACACAGATTACAAATGATCCACCAAAGGATGATTTTTGATTGACATTGTCCTCGTCTCCCTCATACACACAGTCTCTTTCAAATATCTCAATCTTTTGAATTATTTAAATAAGGTCTGCCTTTGAGATTACGATGTTGCCCTTTCAGCGGTCTGAGGAAGCAAGCCCCTGTGATTTGCCTCTTACTGATCACAGCCAGTGATTCTCCAGCTACCCTCTGTTTTATAATCATTAGCATGTCGTGGGCAGGAGCTGCCCAGTCCCTAGAATGACTCAACACTTCTGTTACTTAACCTGCTAATGTCGCTTCAATTGAATCAAACACATTCATTTATGCTTTTCTACAAGTACAATCCATGATAATAAGAGCATTGATTCACTGGGGTGTTTAGCACACAGGCCTAAACGTACTTGAAGAGCAGCTTGTGTTGCATTGTTTCTCAACAGGATTTAAATTCTGTTTGTCCACACTGAGAATCATTGGAAGAGCTGTGGCCCCTCAGGGATATTTGAGACTTTCACAGATACAATTGTGTGTGTGTGTGTGTGTGTGTGTGTGTGTGTGTGTGTGTGTGTGTGTGTGTGTGTGTGTGTGTGTGTGTGTGTGTGTGTGTGTGTGTGTGTGTGTGTGTGTGTGTGTGTGTGTGTGTGTGTGTGTGTGTGTGTGTGTGTGTGTGTGTGTGTGTGTGTGTGTGTGTGTGTGTGTGTGTGTGTGTGTGTGTGTGTGTGTGTGTGTGTGTGAGAGAGAGAGAGATACCAGGGAGCACATATCTGGTTTATTCCTCTTACATAAGAAGGGAACCTGGGGCATTCCATGGTTTGTTCCACTGAACAATCTCAAGAGGCTTCATTGGAAGAGGGCAGGTGAGGGAACGAAGCAGAAACGTCTTCATTGAAGGAATAGTTGTGATGTAACTCACACAGAGTTCTCGTGGTAATGTTGCCTGTAAGCAGGGAAACCATTTCAGTACCGAGCTCAGGCATCAAAATGACGACCCTCGGTCTAGTAGGCACCAGCTGTATAGGAACCTGTGGAACCCAACCCTCCGTACATGAAGAAGTCCTCTACAAAGACGTCAAGTCGGGAAGGACATGAGATTCAAGCGTTTTAGGTAAAAGGGGCCGACGCTGGTGTCGATGAGCTGCAAACAAAACACGTTATCTCTGCAGTGGAATCTACTCACCAGGTCCTGTTGCTCCAGAGAGTCCTGCCTTGCTGACATCTTCTTGAGGTCATGTCTGTAAATGGCTTAAGATTCGCTTGTATCTCCCATTAGTCCCCCTCACACAACCCTTACTGGTCTGAACCAGTGTCATTCAAAAGGGAAAAGCTCGGAGTTGGTTGAGAAGGATTCTGACACCTGAGGAAAAACAGCATAATATACAATGGTGTAAAAAAGCAGAAACCCAAACTGCCCCGCTTTTTGTTTACATCCATAAGCTGTGTGTTCTTAACACAACTGGACCGTATGTCCAGAAATCATCACCTCTGACGGTTGTTTGTGTGTTTGTGTTTGTTTCACTGTTAACTGACAGGTGCAGTTTCAGAAAATCCAGCAGCTACGTTTGTGCCAGCCACGGGTTCAGTACTACGGAGGTTCTCTGCCCAACGTCAATCAGATCGGAAACAGCAGCAATGAGTTTCAGGTGAGATCTCAGGGCTCGACCAAAGGAAGAACTCACTGCATTTTGGAATTTATCCGTATAAACGGACAGATGCAGGAATGGTTCCTACTTTATTTACTACGGTGAGATAGCATTAGCATTGGCAGATGTGTGTGCACACTCCTGGTTAAAGCATTAATTAGGTTATAAAATGCTGAAACTCTACTAAAGTATCTCATATTCTAGGATTCATCACAATCATTTGATCCTCTGTCAGGAGGAATATGAGGTTAATGGTAGAAATGTGCTGCAGTAAAATAATCAACCAGTATACTAGGTGGTGCTTTATTCACAGTCTGATCATGAGCTTATGGATAAACTGGTGGGGTAATTAGTGGAGTTTATTTTATGTGACTGTTCTTTGATGTTCTTTAAAACCCTGTCTACCTTGAGATTACATCTATAACACTCAGGGTCTTATTCTCCTTCAGCACTAATGTTGAATAGAAAAGCAGTCAAATGCTTCACTGGACCTTCAGAAGAGCAAACAAGCTTCTCCCGATAGCCTTAAATAATTCAGACGAGTTTCTGATGAAAAAGTACGAAATAGAAGATTTGTCTGAAGCAGATATGTTTGTGATCTCCTAGTGTTGCTCCACAGCCTGAGTCTGTATCTGTGTCAGCTCTCCAAGGACCTGCTGGATACAGGCTCCAGGTGACATGGGAGAAAGGCCCTTTGAGGCAGAGCAGTAAGTGCAGCTCTGTGACCAGCTCCAGAAATCAAACCCCGCACTGATCCAGTCCATTCAGCTTCTCCACAGAATACATGCCGTCTAGATTCCACTTGATGATAATCACTCATTAGACCTAATTCAGTCAGATGCATGAGGAGTCCTTCATGTGATCTACTCAGTCTTTTGACTTCATGTAAAGCCTGCAGTCTGTGAGCACTGTCCCGGGATCAGCTTCAAATGAGGATTTTACTGTGTATTCACTTTATTGTATTAGAAGCAAAGTCGAAGAGAGCAAGCTCTCACCTCCACTTAATGGCCACTTTATCACCAGACTTCATTTCATTTATTGAGATCAGATGCATTTGATATATGTTCATAGATATGCTCCAACTGCTGACATTACACAAAATATCCACTCTGTGCTACAGTTGAAGGAACAAAAAACTAAAGAATAGAACATTCTGGCAAAATCTGTGTGAAACTGAGACTCATGTTATTGTAACATAGTTGAAACAGAACTCTCATCTAAAACAGGAATTAAAGCCAGAGAAGATTTGTGAGAGTAAAGCATTGTCCAGAAGGAACTGTATCCTGGTGTCCTTGTGCCACCTTCTGGCAGCGCCGGCCTCTTCCTCCTCAATACGCTGTACTTCCTCCACTCATATAATACACATATAGTTTTCTTCTATATCTATTGGATCATGTTCCTCTACCTGTTGTTCTAATTGGTGTAGAAATGTCGACTAAAATGTGGAAGTTGCTGTTGTAGCACACAACCAGGGAGCAACCAGTGATTTAAAAACCTTCATCTGGCAACAAATGGTTGAGTTTATCTCAGTCCAGGCAACACCTGGGAAATTAATCATAGCTCTTTTACATATTCTGTCCATATTGTAATGATTCAAAGTTGGTTGAAAATCCAGAAACCTCCCTGTTGAAATAAAGCCAGAGATGCAGACTGTGTTGTTGCTCCGCTACGTCGTCAGAAAGTAGTTGATGTTGACCTTTCTTCCATGATATATTCAATTCAACTTTATTTGTATAGCCTCAAATCATAATATACATTTGCTCAAGTGTCTTTATATAGAAGGTCAAGACGTTAAAAATGATGGAGAAACCAAGAATTCCCCAGGGGGGCTGCTCTGACTACTGGTCTCCATACGAATCTCCACTGGGATGTAGAATAGAGAGATTTACAACCAGTAATGCTCGTTCCTCTGTTACTGTCCCTTTAGGCTGAACATGTCTTCAATCTGTGAAGGTGGCACGTGATAACGCAGAATAACAGAAAAAAGGATAACTTCCCTAATATGCATTAAAACCAAAGTAACACGTGAGGCTGGGTCTCGACCCGCGGACATGATGATAGACTGATAAACGTGAATTTAGTTTAGTTTTGATTTAACTTTGGTCGTCATTCATTTTATTGTTGGACAGCTTAGGGTTATTGATGTGGCACTGTAAAGACTGATTCAGACCTGTTCTCTGTTGTTGAATAGTGTCTTGATGTGCACACTTTGTTTTTCTGTCAGATGTGTTTGTATTTAAGAGAAGTTCCTCTTTATTCATTTTATTTTCTATAAATTCATTCTTATATGAATCAGGTAATAAACAGAATCGAAAGGTGCAGCCCTACCCCCCCCCCCCTCCCCCCTCTCGAAGATAGACCCCACCTCTAGAAGGTAGACCCCCTCCCCCCCCTCTCTCTCAAAGATAGACCCCACCTCTGGAAGGTAGACCCCCCCCCTCTGGAAGGTAGACCCCACCTCTGGAAGGTAGAACCCCCCCTCTCATCATCTGGCATCTCCTGACCCCAGAGACTCTGAGGTGGTCTCTGTAATCACCTGAACACAAAGTGGATTCATGGGCTGTTACCATCGTCAAACACATCAAATCAAATTTGATGTGATCCCACGAGTGCTTATTCATGAGACAAGTGAAAATCCCTCAGTCTGCAGGGGTTGTTGGACTGGATACAGATTAAATGGAGTTTTTTGCACATCTTCTAAGGTTTCTATTGATCTCAGTCAAAGTGTTGATGCTTTGGTTCTCCTCTTCCTGTCGACCTGTGGAAACTACAGTGTTTATGTGTCTGGTTTGAGAAGACTCCTCCTGTCTCTGTCTCAGGGGGGTTTCCCTTCAGGATTGGACTCCACCCGAGGGACCCGCCACCATGGGCTGGTCGAGAGGGTTCACAGGGGCCCCAACCGAATCAACTCTCCCCACCGCCGACCCGTCGACAAGCATGGACGGCTGATATCCTTCTATACACGAGTGCTGAGAGTAGATCTCACAAAGTGTCGTGATGTCCTCACCATGATTTACTGTGTCTCCTCTTACATGGAGCTGTGTGTTGATCTGGTGTTTAAACTGGATGTGAGTCTATCAGTATATAGCCAACATTAACATTAACAGCACTTTGGAGATCCCTGATGTTCACCACTCATCTCGACCTGTTCACAGACCATGTATGTGTATTGTGTATGTTTGTGTTTCATATTGTGTAGTGACACTGAACCATCTGATCGTAGCCGACATGAATTAAGAATAGATTTCTCTTTGGTAAATACTTCCATGGTAGCAGCAAGCTGAGACAACACTACTACACCTGAGGATTATGGGTAGTGTAGTACTTCTTGACATTTAGAATAAAACATATTTTTTCTAAAACACAGTTGATATCAGCTGATGAATACAATTCTATTCAGAAAACACATATGATTACTTTATTGATCCTCGGAGGGAAGTTAAATCATCTTAGGTTACAAATTAAGAAAGAAAAGAAAATACACAAAGTGCTATGGAGGTGCACACTATATGACACAATGGGACATTAAATATATAAGTTGCAAAAGGAGAAGTGATACTGGTTTGCGAAGAATGGTGGTGATAACGTTATGTTGAAATGATGATAATGTTGATAATAATAATGAATTTCCCTCGGGATTAATAAAATATCCATCTATCTATCTATCAGTGATAGCATAGCATAATAATACGAGCACAGCATATTTATAATAATGTAATAGCAGTAATAATACAGCATCAATAGAGTGGTAATATCTCAGATGTCTTTATGGCTAGCATGTAAGAGGTACATAAATCCATTCACACGCAGCATAATATATGGATATGATATTTAACCTCAATATAGTTAAGTCGCGCTCGTTAGGACAAAGATGAACTTTCCTGAACTGGAGTCACACCCGGTCTGTCACATTTACATGAACACACCTGGTAGCGTTTTAATAATCTGTTCTCTTCCTTCCTGGAGCCCGAGACGACCTGTCGCTGGGCATCTCAAGAGGAGTTTGTGTGTGACGTCAGAGCAGCACATAGTTCTGTGCAGAGCAATGAGAACCATAGCAGAACATACTGGTCCCTGGATGAGGACAGAAACATCCTGCACTGATGGAATGAAGCACTTTATTGTTATAGCACACAGCTTGTTGTGGAGAAGGTACTCACAACTTCACTGGGTACCTGTTCTAGAGTCTGTATGGTTCTAAACTACCATCACTATTAATATTATTAATAAACCTGTTGCCTTTTGCAGCCAACACAATATAACAAGGTGACAGTGCTGGATAGTCTACTGGATATTTCACATTGGAACTGGAACTTAAATGTGCCAGATAAAACACAATGGAATAAGACTCACTCCAGTAGAATATACCTCCTGAGCTCTCATCAGATGATGTCATGACTTAGAAGGGGACACAGCATGAGCTGCCTCTGGAGTCTGGTGGTATTCCCACGACCACATCAGAAGGACTTCTGATATGTAACGTGTGTGTCCACTGTCCACACACAAGGATTCTGAGTCTGGTTTATTATCTTGGTGTACTTACCCATAAATAGACCGTCTGCTAGGAGAGAGGACGACAGACACTGAACTGATCACTGACACATGTTAGAGGACGAGCACTGAGGCTGGTCAGTGAGCCTGGAGGGTCCTGGTCAGTCAGCCTGGAGGGTCCTGGTGAGAGAGCCTGGAGGGTCCTGGTCAGTGAGCCTGGAGGGTCCTGGTCAGAGAGCCTGGAGGGTCCTGGTCAGTGAGCCTGGAGGGTCCTGGTCAGAGAGCCTGGAGGGTCCTGGTCAGAGAGCCTGGAGGGTCCTGGTCAGTGAGCCTGGAGGGTCCTGGTCAGTGAGCCTGGAGGGTCCTGGTCAGAGAGCCTGGAGGGTCCTGGTCAGTGAGCCTGGAGGGTCCTGGTCAGAGAGCCTGGAGGGTCCTGGTCAGAGAGCCTGGAGGGTCCTGGTCAGTGAGCCTGGAGGGTCCTGGTCAGAGAGCCTGGAGGGTCCTGGTCAGTGAGCCTGGAGGGTCCTGGTCAGAGAGCCTGGAGGGTCCTGGTCAGCCTGGAGGGTCCTGGTCAGAGAGCCTGGAGGGTCCTGGTCAGAGAGCCTGGAGGGTCCTGGTCAGTGAGCCTGGAGGGTCCTGGTCAGTGAGCCTGGAGGGTCCTGGTCAGTGAGCCTGGAGGGTCCTGGTCAGTCAGCCTGGAGGGTCCTGGTCAGTGAGCCTGGAGGGTCCTGGTCAGAGAGCCTGGAGGGTCCTGGTCAGAGAGCCTGGAGGGTCCTGGTCAGTGAGCCTGGAGGGTCCTGGTCAGAGAGCCTGGAGGGTCCTGGTCAGTGAGCCTGGAGGGTCCTGGTCAGAGAGCCTGGAGGGTCCTGGTCAGCCTGGAGGGTCCTGGTCAGAGAGCCTGGAGGGTCCTGGTCAGTGAGCCTGGAGGGTCCTGGTCAGTGAGCCTGGAGGGTGCTGGTCAGTGAGCCTGGAGGGTGCTGGTGTGTCAGCAGTTTGGCACATGCCTTCTTGGGTTAGTCTGACCTCCTCAGTTACATTTCCCACGTGTGTTTTAATGCTCTTGTTTTGGCCCTGCCAGCCTCAGAGGGATCGCCTGAACAAGGATGCAGAGCAGATGCATTCATCGTAAATTACTCATCAGTTTGTCATCACTAATTAAGCATTTTTCTTTTATTTCACAGTAATTATCAGGAATGTTTTGACAGGTGCCCTCAATGAGCATCTGACAGAATCGTGTTTAACTTAGGAAACATAACGAAACTGTGTGTGTTAAATGTTTCTGTTTGTCGTGATATGAGTTGTTCTGAAGCACATGTGTTTCTGCTGTTGTTGCTGTCACGACTGAGGCAGTTGGTTCTTCTGTAGTGTGAAGATTTCCTTGTGTATGGTTCCTTGTGTATCGATGGTGTTATCTTAATGGTGTGAAGGTCACTGTTGAGACTGTCGGGGCCAGAACACGGTGCTGCTGGGGTTCTTGTGGCTAACCCGAGTTAGCATCCCCCTCGTTCCCTCACAAGAAGCCAGTGAGCGTTTCCACATGTAATCGTGATCATAACACAAACTGGAGTAACATACAAACAAGTGTATGGTTCTTGGCACACGTAGTTTTCAACAAGATAATCTTCATGAAGCCTTAATGCGACCTCCAGCACTGTGATGTCACAGACGGTTTGTGAGTCATGTTGACGATAAATGTCCCCAGATAACCCTGGTAGATCCTTCAGCCACTTGTTAGAAACTGCTTTTTTAAAGACAAGTAAAATATATAATGAAGAGTCAAACATATCAGACATATTTTATTCAACAATAAACCTTGGAAATTGATTTAAAACAAACCACAGACCACATTTAGGGAATCAAACTGAAAACACTTTCCTCTTTAACTTTGGGACGAGGCCATTTTTGTGAATTCTGAATCATTCCTCTGTAGGACTGTCCTGTCAGCATTGTTCACAAGGATCACTCCTTTACAGGAACGTTTAGTTTAACACAGTCATTCTGTTCATCTTAGTATATCATAGAAAATTAACACAAAAAAAAGTGCCTGACAATGACTCAGGATTGGTCAAGAGCATGTATGGGCGGGACCTCCATACCAAGGTTCCGCTTCACGGTCACTACGAGACAGACCCACAACTCCCAGTGACGTCAAGAGCACAAGAGGCGGCCGCACCCAGAAAGGAAGTGGAGATAAATCATATTTCTATCCTGTCTATAGAAGTTATGCATGTTACAGAAGACGTGTCAGGTCATGGGGAATGAACAGGCTTGAAGTGCTTTAGTTTCCAAGTTCTGTAGATAATGTTTAATATGTAAATTTCTCATCCAAACGGGGGAAATGACAGATCCATCATGTGGACATATACCCCAAATGAAATAAGCGAGGTTGTAAATATTTGATAAAGCTAAAATATAGTTTTTTTTGTTTGCTGATAAACTTACAATCATTTAAACTTTGAAAGAACCTTTTTGGCCACTGAGAAGTCTGGTGACCTCCAAACCACAGAACATCTTGAGCTGTGGAACGTGGATCAAATGATGAGTTGTTTGTGTCTCTTATCCAATCACAGTGCTTGAAAGAGGACATCAGCTTGGTGGCTGTTTGACTAAAATACACTATATATATTGAGTTGTATCCCAGTTTTACTTTCACTGCTTGTGTAGTGTAGAGAAATGCTCGCTCGTTGACATACAGCCGTTTGAGCTCGATCCCACTGTGGCTGCAGCTTGGTGGATGTGGAACTACTCAGAGAACCAGTTGGACGGGATACTTCCCTCTCTCTCTCTGCAGGCACCACACTTCTGCCCTTTCCGCTACAATTTGTATATGTGTGGTTTTGCTTATCGTGTGTGTTTTGTTTGAGGTAATGAGTGACGGTCTGTCTTCAGTCTCTGTAAATATCTTTCACTACTGATAATAATTTGCCCAAGGCCCGAGCAGAGGCTTAGCAGAACGCTGGTCGGCTCTATGCGCCTGCTAATCTCTGCTTTAATGTGTTTATGGTGATCGGTCGACATTTCCAACCCTGCACCCAAAACAGAGATCCAGAGAGCAGCCTGTTTCAGACGAGCTCAAGGACTGGGGGTCAGACCCCCCCCCCCCCCCCCCCCGGGACACACACGCAGACAATGTCAGGAACTCACTATTCAGCAGTAAACAGATAATTATGTCTTTGTTTCATTAAGTGTTTGAAAAAGGAAGATTTATACTTCATGGCTTGGATGAGAATGTGGTTCCAGAACTTTCTTCTCTTGTCATATGTTCAACTCTCATCCTCCTTTTTATGGCGTGCATTAGTCCTTTGATCTCTAGTTGGAACCCAGCCTGGTTTGTTTTTAGATGTTTACGATGTACTTGTCTTCTATTTCTTTCTTTGTGATGATTTCAAATATGATAGAAAAACCTTTGTATCCAAGTCATGAGTCTGTATTTGCTCTGATCATTTCCTTAACCAACCCCACATGGAGAGTTCTCCATATGGCGCCGTGTACCTGTCGCCACCTCCGGACAACAACTGGAGAAGGTGAGTCGTGCATCTGGAGCTGCTGACTGTCATGTCTTCTCTTCTCACTCTAATGAGATGTTTAACAACAGGATCTGTTTCCTGTTGCCAGCGTGCTTCCTGTTTCAAACCTCTCTCTCTACCTACTTCTATCAGGGCCCACTCAGCGGTGTGAGGCAGTGTGACGTCAGAGCTGTTGCTGTCATTGTTTCTGCAGAAATGCTTCAAGTATCAGGATGCTGTGTTAGCCCTGGGAAGCCTGCATCTCACTAAAGGTCTTTGACAGATAGCCTTTTGCTCTAAAGGTCACAGCCAGCAGCAGTAGTCATGCTGTTATGGGATTTAATGTTGTCACAGCATCGATGTGGTGCAGAACCTTAGATGAGATTCAGTTGCAGGACCTGCTGGAAAACGAAGCCAGACTCTGGTTGAGCCTTCGTAGAGAAGTCAGTGTTTATAAGGGAGTGAATTATGGTCCTGTGATAAATGGCTCAGTCAGGCTCCTCCCGCTCACTCTGTGGACATTTGTGTTTAGTACGCTGGCTTCTGGCCGGCTGCCAGTCTCCCTGCCTCCTCTTCTTCCTCCTCCTCCTCCTCTTCTTCTTCTTCTTCTTCTTCTTCCGAAGCACAGACGCTCTCCAGGCTCAGTGGATCGTACTGTAGCAGCTTGTACTGTAGAAGTGAGCAGGCCCCACGCCCTCATTGTTTACAGCACAAAACAGGTTGGCTGAGAAACGTCCTCGTGGAGCAGCCAGACGTCAGTGTGCTCAGAGTGGGTGTGTTCCTGGAAGCGCCATGTGGCACCGTGCACTGAATGCAGACTTTCATGTTTAATTTGAGCAGCTTCAGAACGCGTTCAGTGAGCATCACTTCATATAAACTTCTGTCATGATGAATCTATCTGCAGTGGAACTTGTACATGTTCTCATCGTAGCCAAGATGTAAAATAACACACAATTTATGTCCATTCTAGTCATGCTCATCCTGTTCATAGTTTCTACTGTTCCATCATAGATTTCTATATTTCTATATGCGACTGGCATTAGCTCTGTCAAGTCTCTGCAGGCCGGGCGTCACCTCCTGCTCCAACCTGCAGCAGATTGTTGTCACAGTGTGTAACAGGGATCAACTTCCCCCACTGCAGTGACTGACAACTTTACTGAGACAGGGGGGGCAGCTTAAAGCATCTTATATCTACTAATACAAATGTTAGTTTCATAGTCTTTTAGATTATTGCTAATTATGTGTGCTTATAACTCACTTTTAAAATGTTGATTTAGATGATATCTTTTCTAAAGACTGCTCCTTACTTCTCTTTCATAATCCTTCTTGCGGTCTTTTCTCCAATATGTAAAATAAGTGGTAGTCACACAGAGAAGACCAAAGTTAGAGCATTAAAATGATTATGACAAAAAATTACAGTCCAGTTTGATAATAGAACACAAACTTTCCTGTAACAGCTTCAACTTGCTACAATCAATAAAACCCTAATGCAGTTTGGTGCTTATGAACTTATTGATGTTCAGACCAGTGGGTTCAAGCTGAGATCACATTACAGCTGTTTAAATTGATTCCTGCTCATTTCTTTGTTCTGTAGCTTGTAAATGTGTTTAGAAGAATGAGCTGCACGTCAGGGTTGTGTTTCAGCTGAAGTCTAACGTAGAGTATTTAAAAACATTCTCCTCTTGTTCATAATCAGCCAGCAGTGACTGGGTTCTAGATCCGCCCATGGAAATGGCGATAAGCTGTTGTGTTGCAGTGAGAAGCAGATTCCCTCCGTCTCAGGGGAGAGCGGGGCGGTAAGTGTTTACAACGCCAACCACATCTGCAGTGCGTTAACGCCAGGCCGCTCCGGAGAACAGCCACACAGCGTTTCACCGCTTCACTCCAGGGATCAGCCACTCACGTTCTCCAGCACTGATCATGGAACAGTGCAAACACACATTTCAGCGTGTTTGTATTGAGATGAATCTGGTGAACTACTCATGTCACATTAAAGCCTTAACGCGTTGGGTCAGTATTAATGGATGGTCAGGCATGACAAAAATGCAGATCCCAGAGCTGTTCACAGCCTCTCACTGCTCCTCAGCCGCCGCCCGCCCCACAGATCCTCTCCAGATTTGGTCAAGCTGTTTTTTTTCTTCTCTTTGGAGAAAGTGATTTCCCAACTTCTGTCCGTCTGTAGTGAGCCGGGCCATGATTTGGATATCCACCATCTGTCCTCTAGAGCCCACCCATGGTAGAGTGCTTTCTTGGAATGATTCTGGAGAAAGAATCTCCCTGTGCTGGTTCCTGGGAAGAGATGCACTTGAAGGGGTTTGGTTCCTGGGGGTGAATGATGCCTCGGTCCTGGATGTGTCCCTTTACAGATCCTATGCTACAGGGTCACAGCTTCATCCAGTCCCACGCTCTCCTCCTCCTCTGGTCACCCATCTTTGGCCTGCTATTCCTGTACCAGCCTCTCTCGGGATGGAAGATCAGACCAGGCTCCCTGGAGATTGCTCTGCAGTTTGTCCCTCAATGGGGAGAGATGTACTAGTTTCTTCTGCTGCTTCTTTGGGATCTGTTGTTTGATGGCTGCTTTTTTATATAAACATTAAGGGTGTTCCCATCCGGATTTAAAGGGGACATATTATGCCCATTTCACCACAGTTGATATGGCTCCTTGGGGTCTTAATGAAATGTCTGTTACATATTTTGGTCAAAATACCACAAGGATCATTTAGAACAGCAGCTTTTTACCATGTCTGAAACGGGTTAGGGTCAGGAGACATCGCTGAACGTGGTCAGGGCGATCACATCTCCATTTGAAAGCCATCATGTCGTTTTATTGACTTATTTGTCTATATTAACAATATTGTAAAAGTCTGGGAATGATAAAGAATCATGAATTCATTTGACGACTGAGATGAGAAAATAAGCAAGATGCCTCACTCGTTAGTTATTTCCACCATCAGTTCCAGGAAAAACTGTTAGAATACAAAGGTGACGAGTGAGCCATCGCAGTTCCTCCTCATCTCTGTTGAGAGCTGCACTTCATGAGTGACAGCTGTTTGTCAGATCCTCTGCGTTCACAGTTCACTGAACTAATTAGAGTAAATATCGTCAAACACCGATCAGTGGCAGATCAATAATTAATAAAAAGCCTATTAAAAGCTGCCAAGTGAAAACCAGTTGTGCAATAAGCTTTGGGTTTCACCTCTTTGTTTTTTCACTGCACTCAAACAGCTCAGTTCATGAAAGAAGCTTCCTGTTGTGTGACTGGAGGCTTGAAGCTTTAATAATCAGCAAATCATGTTTATAGTGTTTGGGCTTTTCCAAACACATCTGGAAAAGTTGAATTTGCCAAGTTTATTACAAGGAAGGTTTTAATCTTGATCAGTAAGGTTAAATTACAAACTGGTCGTGTAGGTGACCGCCCTTCAGTGCCATGGTGCATGTCAGTTTGAGGCAAGTGGACATCGTCATGAACACAAAGTGTTCACATCGTGAACACATCGTGAACACAGAGGTCGTGACATTCTGTTCAGCTCATCGTTAACACTCCTCAAACAGCTCTGATGAGTTCTGTCTCATTTCTCTCATCCTTCCACCAAGTCAAGGGGAAAGTGGTTCACGAGTTAATGAGTCATCCTGTTGACTCAAAGCCACAGAGACGGAAGTGAAAACATGGCCTCCTGGTTCTTAAAGCACCTGAACCACATTGGACTCATTGAGCTGTGCCAGGGGAGGTCAGGGTGTTGAAGAGGGGCTGGATCAGTTAGCGTCCTATCTGCCTCATGCGGGGAAGCCTGTTCATTAATAGATAAAAAAGTTCTTTTGTCAGTTTAGAGGACTAGTGTAAGAAAACAGTGCTTGTACCTCCAGGAGGAGTCAGAGAGTCAAACCCATGTCCTGCAGAAGGTCCAGAACATCAACTGGTTCACTGGTCCCACTTCACGGCCTCAGGCCTCCACGAGGACACTTCACATCCACTTGTTGTTTCTCTGACCACTGAGGTCCTCAGGGAGCTGGTGGGGTTGCACTGGTTTCTCCTCCCATTAGAAACGAGAGAACGTTTGTTCCCGGCCTGCACTCATTCTTCACTCTGCTGTTAACTTATATTCTGTCATTTGTTTGTTTTTTTCATTTTCCTCAAATTTAAAACTGTATTTTGCTGTGTCTATTTCTACTATGACAATTTTTCCACGTGTCCTTTCTCCTCTCCTCACATGTGCCAACACGAATCATGTTTATTACAGATTTTCCTCCTTCCTCCAGGGCGCGCTCCTTTCACCCAGTGAATTTATCTGTCTTGCTTTTCCTCTGTCTGTCTTTGAAGGGAACAGCAGCCATGGACTGAGGAAAAACGGCCTGGGTTTAGATTAATATCACAACTCAACAGGTGACCCTTGACCTCTCTCTCTTTCCCTCAGTCGATCTTACTGCTTCCTCCCTCGCTCTCAGAAGCCACAGTTCTCTTCTTTCTCTGTGAGCGCAGAACGTCCTGGTTTCTCTCCTTCTGTAAATCTCTGCCTGTTCCTAACATCTCCTTCTTCCTCTGAAGCACTGACAGGAGCACAAAG
This sequence comes from Platichthys flesus, assembly GCF_949316205.1. Classification (NCBI taxonomy): domain Eukaryota; kingdom Metazoa; phylum Chordata; class Actinopteri; order Pleuronectiformes; family Pleuronectidae; genus Platichthys; species Platichthys flesus. The sequence goes on along the minus strand of NC_084945.1, from coordinate 217,527 downwards.
ACCCACATGGTCCATTTCAAAATCTCTTTTTCTCACTGTAGTTTTCCACTTGTCTTTCCCGTTTGTTATTTCTGAATTATGAATCAATAGTTCCTCTCTTACTAACCCAGCTTCAGGGCTCATGGCTCCTTCACAGTCTAACATCAAGGCTCCTTCTGCTGTTCTTCTTGCTTTCAGCCTTTTTACATTCTTCTTCATGTGTTGTGTTATAATTTACACATAAACACTAGGGCTGTAACGATTCTCGACCCGAAACAGAAACCGCGGTCCAGACGTCCACGGGTTCGGTTCACGATACACAAAGATGAAATCGAACGCGTCTTTCTGCTCAACTCCCCACGCTGCTGCAGGTGCAGCCTGTTGCGTGAATTTGTCAAATCACAATCAATCACAGCCCTGCGTCATCTGAGCCGGAAGGGACCAGTGTCTCCAGAGCAATGAGTGCGGAGGTCGGACAGGATCGTCTGTTTTACTTTGACTACAGTGCGTTGTAAGGTCTGTGTGTAGTCTGAAGTCAGAGTCGGGGGGGGGGGACCAGGTGGAGTTTCCCTGGAGCTGCCGGCCGGTTTATGACCGACTGACGGACCCACTTGACATCGACTTTACCGTGATGCCCTGAACGTATCAATTATTTGAACCCTGTTGTTATTGAAGACGTTTCTCTTTCTGTTTACTCTGAGTTGTTGCTGTATGAAGATCTGCAGTAAAAACCACTGGAGTTTATTTTGGTTGTATCTGTTTTCGGTTGTTTGAAGTGGATTGAACTGAGGGAGATTGAAACAGACTTTATAAATGTACGGATGAACTCTGGACGTTGAGAATGGGGAGAACACACACACACACACACACACAAACATTCACATAGTTTTATGTGAAGTTGTTCTTTAGTACTTTTCGAGAACACCCCCCTGAAGTCAAAACCGAGGTCCGAACCGAGCCGTGGAACCTGCTGATCGTTACAGCCCTAATAGTCTCTGCTCTAGGCCCAGTGCACAGGTCTGACTGCAAGATGATCATTATCCTTTGTTTTATGTTATTGAAAGATCACTGACTGTAAGTTTCTTATATACACGTATGTTTTCGTAGTCAGTGTCTTACTGAGGGTCAACTCATGGCTGGTCCATCACATTCCATCCAAGCTGCAGCTAACCGTCAGAAATGCAGATCTTTTGAGATAGTACATGTTTCTAGTTTTCACAGCTCTACAGACACAGCCATACTGCATTTGATCACTGCTTGTTAATATATTAATATAATATCTGCTGCTTGACAGATTCACCTAACATCTTTCAGGTTAACACTCAGCCGAGATGTAAATGCAAAGCTCGGTGAATCACATTCTAACTCACCTAGAGACGGAAAATACAGAATTTAACCAAATCTCCTCTGAAACGTTATTTCATGTAAACAATTAATTCCAATGTGCACATGGAGTGCTGCAACATTAGATTGTTTCTTTAAATATGGTTTTGCTTGGAAGTGTTGAATTTGAAATACAACAAAAAGCATGTTTTTAGATCTTTGTGTTGAAACTTTTTATATATATATATGTAAAGATTTTCATATTTACATAGCATAGTTACATCAGTTTCTTTTAACATCGTCTGAAGCATCTGGTAGAACATAAAGTCTTAGAAGTCGTTAAAGACTGATCTGACTCATCTGAGTGATCTGATGCTTAGATCTGGAGCTGGAAGGAAAGTAGTGATGACGCATGAATGAAGCCATTGAGCGAAACAGAGAGCACTACACAACGCTCCGAGCTGCACTGGACTCAGGGGGTTGTGTGGGTTCACCATGGATCGGACTCTACATTAAGATATTTATTTCAAAGCTAAGAATGTTTTGTAGCTGTAAATTTAAACTGAACAGTGAAATACATTTTCTGAAGGTAATACAGCAGAATGTGTTTACATCACAGATCAACAGTCCTGTGAGGGTGATTGTGTGACAGTGTGAGCCTGCAGCTCGTGAGGAGGCGGAGCAGGAAGCACGATGACCAATCATCTGCCTCTGTCCACGGTGCCTGAATGCTTTGCATCATTCTCTTCTTCCTCCTACACAGAACCAATTCAGACTCGGCTCTCCACACAAGCGCCATGAACCAGAACCCTCAGGACCCCTTCGGCATTCATCAGCAGATGGGTCGAGGTCCCCACCACCGAAATGGTGAGAGGTTCACACAACACCAGATACAACATGACCACCTTCAAATAAACCAGATGATTTACTTGTGTGTCTGTCTGACTGTTAAAGATTTTAGTCATCAATGTCTTAGAAGAGATGCTGGCTTTGAAGGTTAGGAAAGAGAGCTCCTCTCCAGGTGAAGAGAGGTCCTCTCCCAGTAGAGAGAGCTCCTCACCCGGTAGAGAGAGCTCCTCTCCAGGTGAAGAGAGGTCCTCTCCAGGTGAAGAGAGGTCCTCTCCCAGTAGAGAGAGCTCCTCACCCGGTAGAGAGAGCTCCTCTCCAGGTGAAGAGAGGTCCTCTCCCGGTGAAGAGAGCTCCTCACCCGGTAGAGAGAGCTCCTCTCCAAGTGAATAGAGCTCCTCTCCCGGTGAAGAGAGCTCCTCTCCCTGTAGAGAGAGCTCCTCTCCCTGTAGAGAGAGCTCCTCTCCAGGTGAAGAGAGCTCCTCACCCGGTAGAGAGAGCTCCTCTCCAAGTGAATAGAGCTCCTCTCCCGGTGAAGAGAGCTCCTCTCCCGGTAGAGAGAGCTCCTCTCCCGGTGAAGAGAGCTCCTCTCCAGGTGAAGAGAGCTCCTCTCCCGGTGAAGAGAGCTCCTCACCCGGTAGAGAGAGCTCCTCTCCCGGTGAAGAGAGCTCCTCTCCAGGTGAAGAGAGGTCCTCTCCCGGTGAAGAGAGATCCTCACCCGGTAGAGAGAGCTCCTCTCCAGGTGAAGGGAGCTCCTCCTCAGGTGAAGAGAGCTCCTCTCCAGGTGAAGAGAGCTCCTCTCCCTGTAGAGAGAGCTCCTCTCCAGGTGAAGAGAGCTCCTCTCCAGGTGAAGAGAGCTCCTCCCTGTAGAGAGAGCTCCTCTCCCGGTGAAGAGAGCTCCTCTCCAGGTGAAGATAGCTCCTCCCAAGTGAAGAGAGCTCCTCTCCCTGTAGAGAGAGCTCCTCTCCAGGTGAAGGGAGCTCCTCCTCAGGTGAAGAGAGCTCCTCTCCAGGTGAAGAGAGATCTCTTCTCCAGTCAGTAGCCCATCCTCATCATCATGATGACATGTGACGTCACAATGTGCAACAATTCTCTGAACCGGGTCCGATGTGTTGTAAGATGAACTTTTTAATGGAGTGAGTGTTAACGACCATGGTTCTGCAGCATCAGTGCAGCAGCAGCACATGCCCCTCTGTAGAGCCGCTCTGCCGGTTGCTCTGGCTCCATGTCCTGCCATCACGCTAGTTTATGGTGTTTGTGTTTCAGTTCCACTGGTCACTTATTAACAGGGAGCACAGTCCATCCAGCCAGCTGCCTCTCAGATCCACTGAGACACAATTCACTATCAGCCCACCTGATATGGTTTGATATGTCATTGATCCAAAGAAGAGAAAATTAACCTCTGAACTCAAAGAAGTCCTCCTCCTCCCTCTCTCGTCTCACTCACCAGCACCTCTCTCGCCCCGTTTGTTCTCCAGCGTGGTCTTGAGTTTGTCGCTTGGTCCGAGCCCGGCGCTGATGAAGTGGATGAGTCAAGAGAGAAGTGCTTTTCTGCTGGAGTACTACTCTGTGTGTTTAGCCAACAAGCTTAAACAGGATATTGCTTTATTATCTGGGCCAAGTGTAACTTTCATATACACACACGATAAACTGAGTACAGCACACTGGGCCTTAAATCTCTTACCTTAGACCCAGTGGGAAATGTTGATGCATGTGTGTTGCTCACAAAACAGCTGATTTGAGATATTTCCTGTTCAGTGTTGATTTGAGTCCATGGAGCTGTTTATCAAATGCAAAATCTAAAAGTTGTTGAATTAACTGTTGTAGACCAAGAAAATCAGAAAATCAGAAACTCTTTTCCTTTGTGAACCAGTTTGTTCTCAGATTCCTGCTTCAAACGTCACCTACAGATCAATCTGTTCTCAAAACATTTGCTATTGATTAATTGGTTAATCAATTTTGAGTTGACATTTCAGCTCAAGTGCAGAGTCTCATTGCAAATCTTCCAGACCCATAATCAAGCTCAGCTGTTTGTGATAGGTCGTCCTTGTATGAAGATGAACTCAGCCCCCTCTGCACTGTCACAGTTTATATACAGGAGAGTCTTCTTGCATAACCTGCTGTATATAGTCCAGCAGCATATATACACATGTCTGTGCAGGCTCTATGTCCTCTCCTCTAGAAGAGACGGCCTTGTGAAGGGGAACGAGCACAGAGCTGTGAAGCCCCGGGCTCTCGTCCACATTCTTTAAGTGCTGCTAAGCAAGAAGCATCGAACCAGGAATCACAGCTGTGAGTCAAACTGCTGGAGTAGTCAGGGCAGAGCGTACGGCTCCTCGGATTTCACTGATGATTTTTCATACTCCTGAACTCACACTCAGTGCATTGCACGTGGAAGTGATCCAGAGAGAACCAGCAGACAGACCCTCTCCATCCCAGACGTCCTGTTTTTGTCCCAGTTGCAAGTAGACATCTCTGAAATATCACCACTGTTGTCTTTTCCGAGAAGCTGCTTCTCCAAAGGGAAGGACTGGACGGGCAGTGATTCAAAGACTAATGCGAGGGTTGCTGTTTGAGTCTGAGCGATGAGGAGGCTTGAAGAGAAACAAAGAAATGTTCCCACTCAGCAGAAGAGTTTACAAGAAGCCTGCTGCTGAACACAAGAGTTAGACGGGAGTTACAAGAGGGACAGGACAAAGGCTTGTGTTCCTGGCATTAAGTCGACAGTGAATAGGAAGAGAATCAGCCTCTGTGTAGCTCGAGAACCCCCCCCACCACCACCACACACACACACACACTCACACACACACTCACACTCTCACACTCTCCATCTCTGGGACTAATAACACGATGCCAGATGCCCAGCTGTTTATGAAAATACACAGTAATTACAGATTGAATTCAAGCTGTCTGGTTATTGTTCCAGACAGCTGGTGAATATCGACTATCCTCTAATGTATCTCCATTTGTTTATATCTCTTTATTTTGCCTCTTTCCTTTCCCCTCCCTCTGTTGGCGTCCGTGGAGGCTGGTGTTCAGCGGGTGTAAATGAGGCCGAGGTGGACGGCTCTGGAGATAGTAAGTTGTGTTTTTCTTTAGCAATGGAGAAATGGTTCTGTAAAGCATATATTTAATTAAAGTGCATCTTCTTCTCTGCAGTCTTCTCCTTCCCCGCCCTGCATAACGAGGACAATCTCATTGGCGTCAATAAGCCTCTTCCCAAGCAGCTGTGGGAGGCCAAGAAGGTGAGTCGTGCTCATCTGTTCTTCTTCAGTGTCTGGTTCCTGTTCATCAACTCCAGATGGAAGCAGCACTTTCCAGTGAAAAGCCCCAAATAACGGCTGTAAACATTTAGCCTCAGTGGAGACTAATGGGATTTGGGTTTATGAGCCACTGATGGATTACAAGGATCAGCAGTGTCGACAAACATGATGGAAGAAATCATAGATATTTTGTCAAATTAGATTAAAAAGGAATAAGGAAAAGAAAACCTTCTGTGTCTTCTTCTTCCGATGATGAGGACATCCATCTTCCCATGCAAGGAAATAAACTAGTCCGGTCCTCTGCCAGCAGCCCTCAACAGGCATTATGGGCCATCAGTCCTGATGGACCTGATGCACTGCATCTTAAGACCTTCCTCCACAAACCAGTGGATTTATCCCAGTCTGAGCTCACAGTGCATCAGAGTACTTTACTGTTAACAGATGCTGGAAATTCTCAATAAAATAATTTCCAACGTTCACAAAAGTAACAATGCGGCAAATGTGAGAATCCTGTCATCAGTTCACCTCCGGTAGTCGATGGGGATGGTTCATCTTTAACCTCAGTTTCTCCCTCGAGGAGAAATCAAACTTTCTGCAAATAACTCACAGACATTTCTCTACTGTCCAGATGAGGTGCAGGAATTATCCAAATCTTCACTGGATAACTGAAGTTTTTACAGTGCTTGTAGTCGGCCCTGCAGACTGTACTCGTAGTGTGAAGTAACAGGTAAGAATATACTGATGGGTCCACAGGACCAGGGTCAGATACTGAGCTCATCATGAAGTCCGGTATCAGCCGGGACCGGACCGACCCCCTGGGACACTGAGGCACAGACACAAAGGAAGGATTCAAGCTTCTGTTATTTTTGTTATTTGTAATTTTCAAAAGTGAAATGTTTGTTTCTGTTTCAGGTCCAGTCTCTGAACTCAAGACCTAAATCCTGTGAAGTGCCTGGAATCAAGTAAGTTTCTATTTCTTACATTGAGATAAAGTTCCACAGCACGTGTTCACCCCACCACAGCTGATTGGAATGGGTGTTTCCACAGACAGTAACTGTCACAGAAGCATTGAAAGGAATGAGAGGCCACAGGTTCCTACCTTGTCCAACAGGATGTGTGTGTTGCTGTCTACACCTTGAATCCTTTCATAGCACCAGGGACATGTTATTACTATCAGATTCCTTTGTGAAGACAACGCTCCAGGAGCTTTACATTTGTCCTCATGTTGCCAGAATCAGACATGAGTTACAGTTCATATCATTATTATCACACAGAAAACAATCAGATGGAAAGATTTAAGATTCATAAAGAAGCCGACTCCTTGAAATAAAAGACTGAACAGAGATCAGAAGCCAAACTGATTGAAACATATGAGCAGAAATGGAAATTGGAGAAATCCTTGAGGAATAAAAAGTGGATGGATTAAAACTGCAGAGGCTGGAACCAGTGGGGAAGTCAAAGAACCCCCTTGTGGATGTAAAGTGTCATGGCAGCACATTAAGTGACCTCTTTGAGCATCTTGTTCTGCCCGATGAAACAAACCAGTTTTCTTCCCGTCTTCCTTCTTCGCAGCATTTTCCCGTCTCCGGAGCAGAACCCGGGTCTGTCCCACTACCAGGGCTCGTTGAACACCGGCGGCTCGCTGCCCGACCTCAGCAACCTGCACTTCCCCTCCCCCCTCTCCACGCCGCTGGACCCTGAGGACAACGCCGGCTATCCGCACCTCAGCGGCGGCAGCAGCACCGGAAACCTTCCCGCCGCCATGATGCATTTAGGCATCGGGAACTCCCAGGGTGGGTGGAGCTCATCCTACTGATGGAAACACACACGTGGTTGTAGATCCATCTCAGACTAACGTGGTTAACTTATAAGAAATTCAAATTTAAATGCAGGATCCATATTTAGTTTTCATTTTTTTTTGTTAAAAATATATATATATATATGTATAACATTTATTCCATTGACTTGTGTTATGTATGATTTTAGAGGAATTCTTATGAAATTATTAATATAAATGATCTATCTCAATGAGTCTTTCATGTTGGGTGATTTTTTTAATTTAAAACTTAGATGAATTCTTTTTTTCTCATTTATAAGATGTTTTCCTCTTGTTGGATTTGTTGTGTTTTTCCTTTTCTCTCTGTGAAACCAGTGAAACCAGTGAAACCTGTGCATGTCAGTGGAAGTGAGTCGTCATCTTTAGGATCCGAGTCGTCGTCGGTTCTAATAAAGTTGTGGATTGAAGCTCCAGCGTGTGGAGCAGGTTCCAGTTTGGTTCCTCTGCCTGCGGTTCTGAGCAGCTCACTGAGGAGGGGGGGGGGGTCGACTCCCTCTCTCCTCCTGGTGGCTGAGCCCTCATGTTGAACACAGTTGGTCCAGCACCAGAGGGACAGAGGGACTTCCTGTTTGGCTCTCTTCCCTCAGTTGTCCTCTGTCCTCTGTCCTCTCTGTCCTCTCTCTCTCTCTCTCTATCTCTCTCTCTCTCTCTCTCTCTCTCTCTCTCTCTCTCTCTCTCTCTCTCTCTCTCTCTCTCTCTCTCTCTCTCTCTCTCTCTCTCTCATCACACAACCAGTTGAGTGTTTTGGGTTCAGTTGGAGAGGAAGCTGGAAAATCCAGTTCATCCTCACTTCCACATGTTTTCTCTTGTTTCTAGGAGCCTGCCTCTGGTCCACAGTCGTCTTAGTGTCCTTGTGATGTCCTTTCACGCTCGGAGGCTTCTTGCATCTGATTATCTGTCCTCCCCTCTTGTCTTTGTCGTCCCTGCAGGACTGTCCTCCTCTCTGAGCAATCCCTCGATTCAAGCGTCCCTCAACAACTGCCAGCTTCAGTCCTCGCTCAGTAACCCCTCCATCAACGCCTCTCTGCGTCTCTCTGGCAACTCCCCCCGGCGGCGGCCCGCTCCCATCAGCCCCCTCACCTTGTCTCCATGCACCGATCAGCGCAGGGGTCTGTCCAAGCAGCTGTCCCCCACCATGTCCCCTTCACTGTCCCCCATCACACAGGTACATCAAGACACTGTTGTTATTTCCACAGTTCATACTATGACCCATGTGACCCACAGCAGGTGGACATGAGGTCAGATTAACAGCCAAAGAGAACCGGTCTGTTGAGGACTGGGATCAGAACATGTCCTCATTGGACTCTGAGGGACAGTCGCTGCTGTGGGGACGTCTCACGTCTTTATCAAACTGATGGTCAGACTCTAGTGACTGGTTCTGTCCCATCTAGGGAGTTGCTCTGGATACCAGCAACATGCCGAGGGAGCCGCCCCCCCCCTACCCGCTCTACCAGCCCCCGCAGCACGGGGACCAGGGCCGGCAGCGGCAGCAGCAGGGTTCTCCTCATCAGGGCCTCCCGCTGGACTTCAACACGGGACATGTACGTGCAAGCTGCACAAAGACACACACATTACACACCAGGTCGGAAGTGTCTCGTGCACAAAAGGCAAAGATTGAAATATTGTTAACCTTAACCCTATCAGATTGAGATCACTCTGTCGTTAGATCACTTCAACATCATTGTTATCAATATCAGTAAACTTTAAAACATATTTTTGTGACTGCTGATAAAACTTAAAACAGTAAATGAAAGATTCTGATGTTCTGTGACTCTTTGTTTTCACCGACAGCAAAACAACATGTCATCGTTCTTCAACGACCCGTTCATGGAGCCGCAGTTCAACCGCCACAACAAGACCTTCCCCTATCAGGTACACACACACACACACACAAACACACACACACACACACACACACACACACAGGAGGCCAAACAGTGTAAGAACACACACACACACACACACACACACACACACACACAGGAGGCCAAACAGTGTAAGAACACACACACACACACACACACACACACACACACACACACACACAGGAGGCCAAACAGTGTAAGAACACACACACACACACACACACACACAGGAGGCCAAACAGTGTAAGAACACACACACACACACACACAGGAGGCCATACAGTGTAAGAACACACACACACACACACACAGGAGGCCATACAGTGTAAGAACACACACACACACACACACACACACAGGAGGCCATACAGTGTAAGAACACACACACACACACAGGAGGCCATACAGTGTAAGAACACACACACACACACACACACACACACACACACACACACACACAGGAGGCCATACAGTGTAAGAACTCTCACACACACACACACACACACACAGGAGGCCAAACAGTGTAAGAACACACACACACACACACACACAGGAGGCCATACAGTGTAAGAACACACACACACACACACACACACACACACACCCACACACAGGAGGCCATACAGTGTAAGAACACACACACACACACACACACAGGAGGCCATACAGTGTAAGAACTCTCACACACACACACACACACACAGGAGGCCATACAGTGTAAGAACACACACACACACACACACACAGGAGGCCATACAGTGTAAGAACTCTCACACACACACACACACACACACACACAGGAGGCCAAACAGTGTAAGAACACACACACACACACACACACAGGAGGCCATACAGTGTAAGAACTCACACACACACACACACACACACAGGGGGCCATACAGTGTAAGAACTCACACACACACACACACACACACACACACACAGGGGGCCAAACAGTGTAAGAACACACACACACACACACACACAGGAGGCCATACAGTGTAAGAACTCACACACACACACACACACACACACACACACACACAGGGGGACATACAGTGTAAGAACTCACACACACACAGGGGGCCATACAGTGTAAGAACTCACACACACACACACACACACACACACACACACACAGGAGGCCATACAGTGTAAGAACTCACACACACACACACACACACACACACACACACACAGGAGGCCATACAGTGTAAGAACTCACACACACACACACACACACACACACACACACAGGAGGCCATACAGTGTAAGAACTCACACACACACACACAGGAGGCCATACAGTGTAAGAACTCACACACACACACACACACACACACACACACACAGGAGGCCATACAGTGTAAGAACTCACACACACACACACAGGAGGCCAAACAGTGTAAGAACACACACACACACACACACACACACAGGAGGCCAAACAGTGTAAGAACTCACACACACACACACACACACACATGTAACTACAGTCTATATTTTCTCTCTGTCGTTCACTTTAATAACTCTTTGATATCAGCCGATCAACAACTATCACTACTTTATTTCTGTAGTTTTATGTCATTGTGGCGACAACCAGAGGTGAAGATATGAAGATGAGATGAATATTCATAAAGAGTGAAATCAGCAGAAGTGGTTGAAACTCGTCCTGTTTCTCTGATCAGCTGCTCAAACTCCAGGAAACATTCATGTTTTTATGAAAGTCTCTTCTATGCGGAGCTGGATCTGTTCGTCTTCTGTAGAGTCACCGAGGTTTCTGTCCCCGTCTGTCGTCCAGTTGGACCAGTTCAGTCTGCTGGAAAACGCCATGAGCTCCACAGCAGGAGGGCCGTGCTTCGACCCCCCCCCCTCCTCGCTCTACTACTCGCAGGCCGCCCTCTCCGGACTGGGCGGCAGCCACGGCAGCCTGCACGAGCCCATGAGGTCCAACCTGCTGTACTCCACCTGCAGCGGGGGGCTGCCCAACATCATCCTGACCGGTGAGGCCCACTGGGCAGCTCCCAGTTCAACTCACCTGAGCATGAAGTACAAAGAAAAAGAGATTGGGCAAAATAAATATATTATTATTGTAATATGTATAGTAATGTTGTAACAATAGCCTTATTTAGAAGGAGAAGGGGAGGATCGGTCACTCTTACAACAAACCAATAATAAGATCTGAAACCTTATTGTCCAAATGTAATATGGTAAAATATATAGAACAACGGAATTGACTCACAAGTTTCAATTATTAGTTTGTTTACCAAGAAAAGGAACTGAACACGGCTCCTCCTCTTCATCCTGAGAGGTTTGTGTTCCTCCAGTTTCACGTGATAAGAGATAGAACCAAACGGGTGAAAGACGCTTCAGAGTTTATGAGAATATGATAGTTATGGAAGTGATGCTCTAGGAAGAGGAATGTGTCCCTGGAGGAAGAGGAAGACGCTGCCTCGGGGTTCGTCTCTGACGGTACATCACAGCTGAGGAGTTTCCTGGTGAGTGAGGAGACGCTGAGCCTTCATCATGTCTTCCTCCCTGTCTGTCTCTCAGATGATTCCAACCCCACTCTGTCCAAGGACATCAGCAGCGCTCTGTCCATGCTGCCTGACTGCTTCGACCCGGACGGAGGCTTCCCATTGGAGGACGAGCTGCGCATCGAGCCGCTCAGCCTGGACGGTCTGAGCATGCTCAGTGACCCTGACATGGTGCTACCGGACCCGTCTGTGGAGGACAGCTTCCGCAGTGACAGACTCTGAGTGGCTCCTCGGTTACACACACACACTCACACACACACACACACACACACACACACACACACAGGAGTTACAGGTCTGTTATGCATGATTCGGCCACATCCATCCACTGCCACTCAGATTCATTCAATGTGAAAGACGTGAACGTTCCTGCTTCGTGTGAAGTTCCCCTCGCTCGCTGAGTCGGGCCTCCTCCTCCAATCAGAGCGGCTCTGACGAGCGGGGGAGGAGCTGTAAGTTCCTCTGCAGCATAGCAACCCCATCGCCGTGCTGAAGAGCGATGGCGGTGAAACATCTGGCAGCTCACCTTCTTCTTCAGGTGAAATCACATCCAGACGTGTTATGGTAGAAATGAAGACATCATGTTTTCCTTGAAATGTTAGCCATCTATAAATAGATATAAATACTTCTATACATACAAATATATATATTTATATATAAATCTAACAATTCAGTCTAATCAGAACGTTTAAAAAAAAGGGCAAACAAAGAAGAGATATAAATAAGTAAACAAAGATTATTTTAAATTTCTAATTAGAACAATTTTAAGATGCATTAAATAGAGTCTATATTTTTGTGTGGAAGTCGCAGACTCTTTAAAATCCACTTTGAGAAAGGAACTTTTTTCTTTTGTTTATAAAATGTACATTCATATGTTTTATTTGATATTTTGTACTGCTGATTTTAAATCTTGTGAATAAGAGCCGGCGCTTCTGTGGATCCATCGTCACACTTCTTTCCTCGTGCCACACGTGACTCGTTCAGAGAGCACACTGCCCCCATGTGGACATCGGACAACATGTAACATTGCACTTAACATCTTTTGCACTAATTGGTTCACGTTGTGTTGACTAATATTTTATACACCAGGTAAAAGTGTTGTTTACCTGAAAACCCAAAGAAGTGGAATGAAGCCGTGAAAAGAAAAAGTGAATGTGTCCGGATGTGTTCGGCTCGTGAACAGGTCGCCAGCAGCAGCTGTCACATTCTGAGCTCAGGTTCAGGTGATTAGCTGTCACCTGGGCAGTGAGCGCCCCCTAGTGCCGGCTTGATGCAGTCAGAGCGAATCGGATCTGAGGAAACGGATGTGGAGCGACGTGTAACTATGCAACTTGTTTTTTAATAAGAAGTGAAACCTGTTGAGCGGGTCGGACATTATGCAGTGACGCGACTTTCAGGATCAAATTTATTATCAATCACAATATTGCATGTGTCCAGTGTCCACAGGAGCTGCTCTGCCACCAGCAGGTGAAGGAGAGTTACTGCAGCACTGTCTGTTGGAGTGGTTTTACTTTGTATTGTCAGTAGGTGGCGCTGTGTGACTGTGTGGACGGCTTCTCTCTCTGTGGTGAAATGAGAACAGGCCATTTTTCCTTTTGTATATTTTCTCTTGAGTTTGAGCTGTTGAAACATTTGAATCTGTTGTGATGGTTTCATGTGTTTATGATCTTTGTGTTTCCTGCAGTCTAACGCCCTCTGCTGCCTTATTTTGTTGCGTATCCACTTTTCATATTCCAGCAGTAACGACTATAATCACTTTAGCTTTAGCTCTGTTTGGTACTAACTTCCTGCCCACAGCTGTTTCCTGTCTGTTTTAGTTGCATATTAAAATGTACAGTTCTGTTATTTAAAGAATGTTTTGTCCACTTGTGTTACTACTTATTTTCCTTTATAATGTAAGTTTCTCTCTCCAATTCAACCATTTTTCTCAGTTTGTATGTTGTAGTGATTTTCTTCAATAGAATAAAACTCTTCAATGTGTCTGAAGGTTGTGTTGTCAGAGGATGCAGTGACACGTTGTGCCAGCAGATGGCAGCAGTGCAGTGATGACGTTTTAAGGCTTCTTTTTTATTTAGTATTTTTCCAGCAGTTTTATTTTTAAAGATTTAAATCACGTCTTTTCACCTGATCTGTTTAAAGCCTCTTTACTTTCTAAATTGGTTTCATACTAACTTATAAAAATCTCTTCAGCTTCTTTTTTTACATTTACTCAATTTCAATATCAATAAATCCAAAGATCAATAATCATCAATACATTCATGAGAAGTAACTTCTGGGTTTAAAACTCAAACTACACTCAGGAGCAACAATGAAAATAAACTTTATATTAAATCTTTTTCTTATAGTAACAAAGTTAAGAAAAACAATTTAAACAAGACGATCAGTTATAAAGAAGTTACACAATAATATGACTCATGACAACATTCATCCATAACTGACGTCCAGCAGTCTCCCACCTGGACCCAGGGGCCACTGCCGGGGAGGAACCCTGGGGCCACTGCACCAGGAGGAACCAGGATGAACCCAGGGGCCACTGCACCAGCAGGAACCAGAGGGCCACTGAACCAGGAGGAATCAAGGGGCCACTGCACCGGGAGGAACCAAGGGGCCACTGCACAGGGAGGAACCCTGGGGCCACTGCACAGGGAGGAACCCTGGGGCCACTGCACCAGGAGGAACCAGGATGAACCCAGGGGCCACTGCACCAGCAGGAACCAGAGGGCCACTGCACCAGGAGGAATCAAGGGGCCACTGCACCGGGAGGAACCAAGGGGCCACTGCACCGGGAGGAACCCTGGGGCCACTGCACCAGGAGGAACCAAGGGGCCACAGCACCAGGAGGAACCAAGGGGCCACAGCACTAGGAGGAACCCAGGAGCCACTGCACAAGGAGGAACCAAGGGGCCACTGCACCAGACAGTTTGGTCAGGAACACACCAGGAGTCTGCTGGAGGTCATTTTGTAGAACAGTGCTCCTCCTGTTCCTCCTCCACAAAGGAGTAGATACCTGCTGATGGGTTGATGCTGTTTTACTGACCAGCTCTCCTGGTGTCTCCTCCAGGCTCTGGACACTGTGCTGGGAGACACAACCTTCTTGTGACCACAGGTATGGATGTGTCCTCCTGGAGGAGCTGGACTACCTGTGCAGCCTGATGGAGCAGCAGGTAGCTCCTTATGCTACCAGCAGTGAGGAGGAGCAGGACACAGAAGTAGAAGGAGTCAGGGAGGAGGAGCAGCAGGTAGCTCCTCATGCTACCAGCAGTGAGGAGGAGCAGGACGCAGAAGTAGAAGGAGTCAGGGAGGAGGAGCAGCAGGTAGCTCCTCATGCTACCAGCAGTGAGGAGGAGCAGGACACAGAAGTAGAAGGAGTCAGGGAGGAGGAGCAGAACCCAGAAGTAGAAATGGTCACAACATCACAGCTGCTGCCTCTGGTGGTGGATCCTGATCTTGATGGTGAATCCTGATCTTGATGGTTGATCCTGATCCTGGTGGTTGATCCTGATCTTGATGGTGGATCCTGATCCTGGTGGTTGATCCTGATCTTGATGGTGGATCCTTATCGTGGTGGTGGATCCTGATCCTGATGGTGGATCCTTATCGTGGTGGTGGATCCTGATCCTGATGGTGGATCCTTATCCTGGTGGTTGATCCTGATCTTGATGGTGGATCCTTATCGTGGTGGTGGATCCTGATCCTGATGGTGGATCCTTATCCTGGTGGTTGATCCTGATCTTGATGGTGGATCCTGATCCTGGTGGTTGATCCTGATCTTGATGGTGGATCCTTATCGTGGTTGGTGGATCCTGATCCTGATGGTGGATCCTGATCCTGATCGTGGTGGTGGATCCTGATCCTGGTGGTTGATCCTGATCTTTATGGTGGATCCTGATCTTGATGGTTGATCCTGATCTTGATGGTGGATCCTGATCCTGGTGGTTGATCCTGATCTTGATGGTGGATCCTTATCCTGGTAGTTGATCCTGATCTTGATGGTGGATCCTTATCGTGGTGGTGGATCCTTATCGTGGTGGTGGATCCTGATCCTGATGGTGAATCCTGATCCTGGTGGTTGATCCTGATCTTGATGGTGGATCCTTATCGTGGTGGTGGATCCTGATCCTGATGGTGGATCCTGATCCTGGTGGTTGATCCTGATCTTTATGGTGGATCCTGATCCTGGTGGTTGATCCTGATCTTGATGGTGGATCCTGATCCTGGTGGTTGATCCTGATCTTGATGGTGTATCCTTATCATGGTGGTGGATCCTGATCCTGATGGCTCTGATCTGGATTCAAACTTTTCAGGATTACCAAATCTGGATTACCTGTGGTCTAAATGGGACAATCACAATGTAGCTCTGTAAAGAACAACAGGTAGAATAGTGAGGGGTCACTCCAATATGCTTCATTTGAACAGAAAGTAGGACTGAACGGACCAGCAAACAAACAATATAAACATCCCCCTCCATTGTCCATTTCTTGGAAACAGGCAGTCCACTCATCTGAGACCTACAACATTAAATAAATACATACTTTACTCACAAATACATTATGGATGTTTCGAACAGGTTTCAAACAAAGATTTATTGAATTGAACTGGATAAAAAAAGGCTTAAATGTCCAATACTTCACAAAATAAGTTACTTCTTAGTTCTTGTTATGAGTAGTTCTTCTTATGAGTTCTCCTTCTTCATCATCATCATCTGCTTCGTCTTCTGTGGAGGGACCAGCTTGTCCAGGCTTGGCCTTTAGGAGGCGGATCTCAAGTCTGGCCTTGGTTTGCTGCAGTCGGAATAAGCTGTTCCTCTGCTCGATGGATCTGTACTTCTGCCCTTTCAGTCTCTTTTTGCAGAAGTACCTTATAGGCGTCATCTTTCCTTGGGTGCTCTGAGCCTCTCTCGGGGGTCCTGTGGGAACGAGGCCTTCTGGCTCCACCTGTGATTGACCTTCTCCCTCGATAACAGGGCTGATATTAAGAATACATGTTTCTGAAGAAGGCTCACTTCCTGCTGTCATCACAGGCTCACCATCCTCTGCAGCATCTTGGATCCCATGCAGAGCTTCTGACTTCTCACCTCCAACTATGTCTGTGTATTCACCCCTCTTATGGGTTGTTGCCTGTTTGGCTGTTCTTGGCTTCAGCCTGGTCTTTTGTTGCCCTGGCCTTAAGATTCTTCCACCGAAATGTTAGTTGCTCTGTTGTCCTCTTCTGGCCAAACCCCATGGCATTCACATGTTGTGTGATTTCAGCCCGAATGTCCTTCTTCATTTTACTGCTCACTTCTTCACCCTTGGAAGAACTAAAAGATCCTACCAATGACCTCTAATGGCACCTAACACCCTCCAGTAGGGCGTGGGTTGCAGCAGCAGAGAAATTCTGGCTTTTTGAGTCCATGGTTCCACCGCTTTGATGTAGCAAGCATCATTTTATAGGCCTTGGGTATGATTCCATTAATTGAACACAAGCCACACAGCCACATGTATATCCAGCCTTTCTCAGAGGACTCAGAGAGAAGGTCACAGAGAGGCAGTGACATGGCAGGTGTTGTCCATCGCCACCACAGGAGAAGAGACCGTCAAAGGGTGAATGTTGAGCGTATAGATCCTCTGCAGAAATATACTAATGAGGAGCTGTCTGCTCGGGTTCGAGACACTGACCAACCTCCGGCATTCTGTCAGAGTGAGGCCCCGGCTGGACGACCAACAAGAGATGCAATTGTTAGATACTATTTTTGATAAGTCCATGACTGATGATTGTGTCAGTGTGATTAATGTTTAATGAACAAAGACAGAATTTATTATTTGAGTTCAATATCGACAGCTGTTTGGGGGATTATTTTATAGGGCCGAAATATTTATAATTTATATTTTGCTGTACTGAAAGGTTGCTAGCCTACATAGCCTACCTACTTTATGTACTTCCTGTTCAACAATTCAAGTGAAATTTATGAATAAATATAAATACTGTAAAATGCATGATATAAATGTTGTATTATTTAACTAACCAATTTTAGTTACCTAGTTTTATTACTGATATCCACCATGAATCCATCCTCCTGCTGGGATCAGTTTAATCCTGATTTTTAGGATCATTTTTTAACCATTAGTTCATTTCTCTGAGGTCTCGGAGCTTGTTCCAGCATGTAGACAGATCCCTCAGTCCATCATTACTGTGGTGTGTGTGTGTGTGTGTGTGTGTGTGTGTGTGTGTGTGTGTGTGTGTGTGTGTGTGTGTGGTCTTACTAGGTTTCATTCAGCAGCTCTAACCTCAGACGTGTTTCATCCTGTGAGTCGACCTGTTGCTCTGCTGCAGAAACAGTTTCCACCTGATGAGTTTGTGGAGGATTTAAGTTTCATCAGATCTTCTTCAGAGTTTTCTTCTGTTGTGTGTGAACTCTGAGAATCAGAAGATCTGTGGAACCCGCTTCTCGTGTGTGGTCTTTGTGTCCACTGGTGGAACTCGCTTCCTGCACAGCAACGCCACAAAACAGCTTCTCGAAGCGAGCTCCTTGTCGTGTGGCTGAAGATCCCGGAGATGAACTGGTTCCTGTTTAATGTTTGTTTCTGGAGTTCAGACTCAGCTGGTCACATGGTTCTGTCCCAACCCATCGGACAGAAAGTGAATCTGAACCCAAACTGCTTAGCTGGGTTTTGGGTTTAAAACCCAAACAGATTAAACAGGGTTTAAAACCCAAAACCCAGCTATTCCCAACAGAACACAACAGGTCCCTACAGAACCCAGCCGGTCCCGACAGAACCCAGCAGGTCCCTGAAGAACACAACAGGTCCCTACAGAACCCAGCAGGTCCCGACAGAACCCAGCAGGTCCCTGAAGAACACAACAGGTCCCTACAGAACCCAACAGGTACCAACAGAACCCAACAGAACCCAACAGAACCCAACAGGACCACTAACACGGAGGAGGTCGTCATCTCAAAAGCTTCAGAGTCCAGATGTTGACCTGGAGATGCCAATCCACAGAGCTCCAACAGAAAGTTCTGACCTTCTTTACATCTGTGGGGATGTTCTTCAGAGAAGATGCTGGACAGAACCCTGCAGGACTCATCCTCCTCTTAGTAACTCTCCTCAGGGAAAAGACCCAAACTAAGACTTCCAGTTTACAGAACCATCAAATCCCTGATCCCTACGTGGGTCCACTGATTGTTGTTGTGAGCAGACCAAGGTAAACAAGTGAAGTGTGGAATCTTATGAAGTATACTGCAGGCAGCCACCAGGTGGCGATCCAGATATCTGTGTGTATTCTGTAAATGTTCCTCATTTAGAGAACCTCTGTGGATCATTCTCACTGACTACGTGACACTGATCGCACAACAACAAGCAGACAGACCAACACTATCTCCTCCATGTTGTGTCTGCTCGGCTGCAAAGGAAAGTTCAAGGTCACAGGAGTCGTCTCTGTTCAAAGCAGCAGTGATGGAGGTGGAACTCCGAGTTCACACAGAGGTCACATGGTCTCTTCATCATCACGCTGAAGAGCCTGTAGGAAACAGGAGACCACCTAAACGTCACCAACGTAGAACTGTGAAACCAAAACAAAGCTCAGAGACACAAAGGAAACGCTCCTCAGATCCAGTCCCACATCTTCAACGCCTCAGTGAAAGAGAAGAACAGCTGGAATGAAGTGATTCAGAGCGAGCGGCGTCTCGACACGTTCACGAGGGGCGTCCCTGGAAAGAGGAGCGCAACTGAGTGTGTACATGTGTGTACACCTGTGTGTGTGTGTGTGTATATACACACATATAAAGAGAAGTTGAGTCACTGGCCTCTGAACAGCTGCTGGACTGTGATTGGACGAGAGAGAGAGAGAGAGAGTGAGAGACCTGCAGCACACACAGCTCTTAGTCTCAGTGTCTCGCTGCAGATCTGTCTGTGCCTCTCTCTCTCTCTGTGTGTGTCTCTCTCTCTCTCTCTCTCTCTCTCTCTCCCTCTCTCCTGTCTCTCTCCTGTGCTTTTACGTGCAGGTCGAACGTGTTTGTGGAAACGAGTGAATAAAGAAGAAACAAAGCTGCTGCTGCAGGACACTGAGTCCCACCTGTTGGACACTGAGTCTCCGATGGTGTTTCTGTGTTGACGCAGCTTGGATGAAGGAGATCTGAGAGAGAGGTGAAAGTGTGAGGAAGAGGAAGAAGAAGAGGAGCATTTGAAAGTTGGACATTATTCAGAGTGAAGTGTGTGTATCGGATTATTCTGCAGCAGTTTCACACCTGAACCTCTGAAGTTTCCACCATGTTGTCACTGAGCAAGTAAGTGTGTTTAAGTGTGTGACTGTGTGTGTAAGTGTGTGACTGTGTGTGTGACTGTGTCTGTTTGTTTGTGTGAATTCCCTCACATGTCATTTAGCGAACACTTTCATCCAAAGCAACAATTGGTTAGGGTTAGGGTTTTCAACATCTCTGAGGTTCTTAGAGGTTCAGCTTCTGGCCCAAGGGCACTTCAGCAGGCAGATGGGGAAGAATGAGGATCAACCCCCTTCAGCAACTGTGTGTGTGTGTGCGTGTGTGTGCGTGTGCGTGTGTGTGTGTGTGTGTGTGTGTGTGTGTGTGTGTGTGTGTGTGTGTGTGTGTGTGTGTGTGTGTGTGTGTGTGTGTGTGTGTGTGTGTGTGTGTGTGTGTGTGTGTGTGTGTGTGTGTGTGTGTGTGACTGTGTCTGTGTTTATGTTTGTGTGTGACTGTGTCTGTGTCTATGTGTGCTTTTGTGTGTAAGAGGTATGTGACTGTGTGTGTAAGTGTGTGACTGTGTGTCTAAGTGTCTAAGTGTGTGTGTGTTAGTTTGACTGTTTGTGTCTGTGACTGTGTCTGTGTGACTGTGTGTGTGACTGTGTCTGTGTGTGAGTGGAAGTGTGTGACTGTGTGTGTAAGTGTGTGACTGTGTGTGTAAGTGTGTAAGTGTGTGTGTGTTAGTTTGACTGTTTGTGTCTGTGACTGTGTCTGTGTGACTGTGTGTGTGACTGTGTCTGTGTGTGAGTGGAAGTGTGTGACTGTGTGTGTAAGTGTGTGACTGTGTGTGTAAGTGTCTAAGTGTGTGTGTGTTAGTTTGACTGTTTGTGTCTGTGACTGTGTCTGTGTGACTGTGTGTGTGACTGTGTCTGTGTGTGAGTGGAAGTGTGTGTGTCTGTGACTGTGTCTCTGTGTGTGTGTGAGAGTGGAAGTGTGTTTGTCTGTGTGTGTCTGTGGCTGTGTGTGTCAGTGTGTGTGTAGTTTACTGCAGGTGATACATTCCAGTTTCTCTTTGCTGTTTGTTCTGTGATTGACAGAATCAACATCAGCTCCTTGTTTGGTTCTCTGAGCAGCTGATGCTCCTCAGAGGAGGAGGTGCTACATTCCAGCGACAGTTGGTTCTGTGCAGAACTCTGTGGAACAAACCTCGTGGTGTGTTGAGGCTTCAGTCTTTAGTCACATTAGTTTCCTGTGAAGAGTTGGAGTTAATCCTGTGGACGCCTGCAGAGTTTGTGCTGCTCCTTCACCGAGGTGCAGGTCTGTCAGATTCCTACATTCCAGCTGCAGCTTTATCTCTAATGTCAGAGTTATAAATACTGTGCTCGCTTTGAATCTGATCCCAGCCCGGCCTCAGAGAACTCAGAACACAGAACACAGAGCAGAGAACACACGGTCTCAGTAGAACACAGAGAACACAGTACAACACAGAACATATAGAACTCATAAGAATACATTAGAACTCAAAGAACACTCAGGAACAGGATAACTCAGAGAACACAGAGAACACAGAACACAGAACACAGAACACAGAACAGAGAACACACAGTCTCAGTAGAACACAGAGAACACAGTACAACACAGAACACATAGAACTCATAAGAATACATTAGAATTCAGAGAACACAGAACACAGAACCCATAGAACTCAGTAGTCAACAGATGTCACGTGTCTCAGACATCAGAAAGATCAGTCTTTACAGCTTTGATTAGAATAAACACTTAAAGTAGCAGAACTGAAGATCAATGACCCGATGGAATGGACTGCAGGAACAGGATCAACCATCAAGATCAGGATCCACCAGCAGGAACAGGATCAACCACCACGATAAGGATAAAAGTTATCAAACCTTATTAATTATGAATATAAATGATCAATAAAAGAAGTTGTATGGATCATTATGTTGATTCTCTGACTGGAGACAGCTCCAGGTCCAATGCAGTCGTTACACGACATGGGACAAGTTAACAACTTTCTGTGTGTCACTCACACACAGAAACACACACACACACACACACAGGTGTCTCCTGCACTTTACCCAGAGCTGCAGAATGTTGCTGCGTGATAACAACACGGAACTGAAGTGTGTTTGTTCAGGGAGCGACGGGCGAATGTTCCAGGACACGTTCGTGAGTTCAGTCACTTTTCAGAGTTTGTTTCCACAATCTGCAAAATATCATTGAGTCAGTTCTTACTAACAAATGAGTTGTTGTTATTCAAACAGACGAATCTGAGACACACAACTCAAGAGTCTCACCAGCTGTGATACTTACAAATGATTTTATCCTTTGATTCATTTAGTATTTACAACAACAAATAGAAAAAACTGCAGTGTTGTGTAGTGTTTGTATAACAAAAGGTGAAGTGTAGTGTTGTTTGTGTAACAATAAGTGTATTGTAGTGTTGTTTGTGTAACAATATTTATATTGTTGTGTTGTGTTTTCTGTAATAATAAGTGCAGTGTAGTGGTTGTGTAACATTAAATGTAGTGTTGTTAAGCGTTTGTGTTACAATAGGTGTATTGTTGTGTTGTGGTTGTGTAATAATTAGTGTAATGTAGTGTAGTGTTGTGGTTGTTTAACAAAAGGTGTAGTATAGTTTGTGTTACAGTAAGTATATTGTTGTTTGTGTAACAATAAGGTTACCTCCAGAGCTGACTGACAGCTGCTCCTCGTCTGTGATTGGCTCTCTAACACCTTCATCTCTGTCTGTTTCTCCACGCGATGACTCATGGTCATGTAGAGTGAGGCAGGGACACGATTGGTCGGTTAGTGGCAGGTACGCTGACCAATAGTTTGTCATGTTTGTCACAACGTTCACAGTCATCGGCTTCTCTCATTTCTTTCAGACAACTTGAAGAAGAACTTGTTGAAGCTTCCAGGACGAGAGGAGGATTTCATCCCAGATAAAAGAAACCAACGAGTGACCTTTAACATGAGGCAAGTTGATCACATGATACTTTACATGAATGTGAAATGTGGCTTTCTGCCTTATTTAGTGTCATTTCTTCAATTCTGACCGTTTATTCTCTTAATATTTAGTTTACTAACTAAAGGTTAAAAACAGTAAGGAACATCCTTTCTAGAAGGATGAACATCATGTGTTTATGATGCACACATCATGAGTTAATGGAGAACAGAGCTGTGCTGGATTTAAACCTCTATAAAAAAAACAGTGGGTTAGAAGAATAAGATTTGAAACTGAGGAGTTAAAGGTTTGTGTGGAAAGAGAAAGATGCAGCTCCTGGTGTCGGCGGGTCAGCGTGACCGGTCCTCTGATCTGATGAATTCCCCTTGTAAGGACAGGAAGGGAGCTCAGGGCTCGGGGGGGCGCGGCTGCTCAGCGACCGAGGCAGATCTGAGACGGTTAATTGGCCGGGACAGCTACTGACCTGGGACCGAGCCAGAAGCTGTGGAGCAGATCGGTGTTTGTGGCTGAAAGAGTCAAAGTGGACGGAGAGAGAGAGAGATCACAGAGAGGAGGAGGACGTGAGATGATGAGATATCAGGGCAAAGGAAACACAGAAGATTAAGTTGGTGAAACTCCCCAGATTCCTCACATGTTGTCATTAAGAAGGTTTTAATGAAACGTCCCGTCACACAAACTGGAACATGTGACAGCAAAGTGGTGCCAGGACGCAGAACCAGAGAGAACCAGAGAGAATCAGAGAGAACCAGAGAGAACCAGAGAGAACCAGAGAGAACCAGAGAGAATCAGAGAGAACCAGAGAGAATCAGAGAGAATCAAAGAGAACCAGAGAGAACCAGAGAGAATCAGAGAGAATCAAAGAGAACCAGAGAGAACCAGAGAGAATCAAAGAGAACCAGAGAGAATCAAAGAGAACCAGAGAGAACCAAAGAGAACCAAAGAGAACCAAAGAGAACCAAAGAGAACCAGAGAGAACCAAAGAGAACCAAAGAGAACGAGAGAGAACCAAAGAGAATCAGAGAGAACCAGAGAGAACCAAAGAGAACCAGAGAGAACCAGAGAGAACCAGAGAGAACCAGAGAGAACCAGAGAAAATCAAAGAGAACCAGAGAGAACCAAAGAGAACCAGAGAGAACCAGAGAGAATCAAAGAGAATCAGAGAGAACCAAAGAGAACCAGAGAGAACCAGAGAGAATCAGAGAGAACCAAAGAGAACCAAAGAGAACCAGAGAGAACCAGAGAGAATCAAAGAGAATCAGAGAGAACCAAAGAGAACCAGAGAGAACCAGAGAGAATCAGAGAGAACCAAAGAGAACCAAAGAGAACCAGAGAGAACCAGAGAGAACCAAAGAGAATCAGAGAGAACCAGAGAGAACCAGAGAGAACCAGAGAGAACCAGAGAGAACCAAAGAGAACCAGAGAGAACCAGAGAGAACCAAAGAGAACCAAAGAGAACCAGAGAGAACCAAAGAGAACCAGAGAGAATCAAAGAGAACCAGAGAGAACCAGAGAGAACCAGAGAGAACCAGAGAGAACCAGAGAGAACCAGAGAAAATCAAAGAGAACCAGAGAGAACCAAAGAGAACCAGAGAGAACCAGAGAGAACCAGAGAGAACCAGAGAGAATCAAAGAGAATCAGAGAGAACCAAAGAGAACCAGAGAGAACCAGAGAGAACCAGAGAGAACCAGAGAGAACCAAAGAGAATCAGAGAGAACCAAAGAGAACCAAAGAGAACCAGAGAGAACCAGAGAGAACCAAAGAGAACCAGAGAGAACCAGAGAGAACCAGAGAGAACCAAAGAGAACCAAAGAGAACCAGAGAGAATCAAAGAGAACCAGAGAGAATCAAAGAGAACCAGAGAGAACCAAAGATAACCAAAGAGAACCAGAGAGAACCAAAGAGAACCAGAGAGAACCAGAGAGAATCAGAGAGAACCAGAGAGAACCAGAGAGAACCAGAGAGAACCAGAGAGAATCAAAGAGAACCAGAGAGAATCAAAGAGAACCAGAGAGAACCAAAGATAACCAAAGAGAACCAGAGAGAACCAAAGAGAACCAGAGAGAACCAGAGAGAACCAGAGAGAACCAAAGAGAACCAAAGAGAACCAGAGAGAATCAAAGAGAACCAGAGAGAACCAAAGAGAACCAGAGAGAACCAAAGAGAACCAAAGAGAACCAAAGAGAACGAGAGAGAACCAAAGAGAACCAGAGAGAACCAGAGAGAACCAGAGAGAACCAAAGAGAACCAGAGAGAACCAGAGAGAACCAAAGAGAACCAGAGAGAACCAAAGAGAACCAGAGAGAACCAGAGAGAACCAGAGAGAATCAAAGAGAACCAGAGAGAACCAGAGAGAACCAAAGAGAACCAAAGAGAACCAGAGAGAACCAAAGAGAACCAGAGAGAACCAGAGAGAACCAAAGAGAACCAGAGAGAACCAGAGAGAACCAGAGAGAACCAGAGAGAACCAAAGAGAATCAGAGAGAACCAGAGAGAACCAGAGAGAACCAAAGAGAATCAGAGAGAACCAAAGAGAACCAAAGAGAACGCGAGAGAATCAAAGAGAACCAGAGAGAACCAGAGAGAACCAAAGAGAATCAGAGAGAACCAAAGAGAACCAGAGAGAACCAGAGAGAACCAGAGAGAACCAAAGAGAACCAGACAGAACCAGAGAGAACCAAAGAGAATCAGAGAGAACCAAAGAGAACCAGAGAGAACCAGAGAGAACCAGAGAGAACCAGAGAGAACCAAAGAGAACCAGAGAGAACCAGAGAGAGCCAAAGAGAATCAGAGAGAACCAAAGAGAACCAGAGAGAACCAGAGAGAACCAAAGAGAACCAGAGAGAACCAGAGAGAACCAAAGAGAATCAGAGAGAACCAAAGAGAATCAGAGAGAACCAGAGAGAACCAGAGAGAACCAAAGAGAACCAGAGAGAACCAGAGAGAACCAGAGAGAACCAAAGAGAATCAGAGAGAACCAGAGAGAACCAGAGAGAACCAGAGAGAACCAAAGAGAATCAGAGAGAACCAGAGAGAACCAGAGAGAACCAGAGAGAACCAGAGAGAACCAAAGAGAACCAGAGAGAATCAGAGAGAACCAGAGAGAATCAGAGAGAACCAGAGAGAACCAGAGAGAACCAAAGAGAACCAGAGAGAATCAAAGAGAACCAGAGAGAACCAGAGAGAACCAGAGAGAACCAGAGAAAATCAAAGAGAACCAGAGAGAACCAAAGAGAACCAGAGAGAACCAGAGAGAATCAAAGAGAATCAGAGAGAACCAAATAGAACCAGAGAGAACCAGAGAGAACAAAAGAGAATCAGAGAGAACCAAAGAGAACCAAAGAGAACCAGAGAGAACCAGAGAGAACCAAAGAGAATCAGAGAGAACCAGAGAGAACCAGAGAGAACCAGAGAGAATCAAAGAGAACCAGAGAAAACCAGAGAGAACCAGAGAGAACCAAAGAGAACCAGAGAGAACCAGAGAGAACCAGAGAGAACCAAAGAGAACCAGAGAGAACCAGAGAGAACCAAAGAGAACCAGAGAGAACCAGAGAGAACCAAAGAGAACCAGAGAGAACCAAAGAGAACCAGAGAGAACCAGAGAGAACCAGAGAGAATCAAAGAGAACCAGAGAAAACCAGAGAGAACCAAAGAGAACCAAAGAGAACCAGAGAGAACCAAAGAGAACCAGAGAGAACCAAAGAGAACCAGAGAGAACCAAAGAGAACCAGAGAGAACCAAAGAGAACGAGAGAGAACCAAAGAGAACCAGAGAGAACCAAAGAGAACCAGAGAGAACCAAAGAGAACCAGAGAGAACCAAAGAGAACCAAAGAGAACCAAAGAGAACCAGAGAGAACCAAAGAGAACCAGAGAGAACCAGAGAGAACCAGAGAGACGGCTTCCAAGAAGCTTCTCAGGAAAAGAACTTATCCCTCGATGAGTCCGACCGAGGATCTGTTCCTTCAGAGACGAGCTTCTAACAAACAGGTTCATCAGCTCAGCAGTGATGTTAACACAACTCTTCTTTACTTCTGACACAACATGAAAATACTAACTCACCTTGCTAAGGTTTGAGGTTCATCAGGAAAGTCACAACCTGACGTTATTTCTCCTAAATGATGTCAAACCTGGGATTTGGAGATAATTCCTTTGATATTGAATACGATGTTTCAAAACCTGTGAGCCGTGACCTCCAGACCTCGTCTGTGTTGGTCGAGTCTTTCTGTCTTCTGTCAAACACCTCTGCTGCAACACTTCTGTATTTGTGCGTCCATGTGCACGTGAGGTGAAGAGTGACCAGGGTGATGTCACCAGCCGACTGACGGTGGTTGTTTGTCTCCTTGTCTCCAGGAAGCTGACTCGGTTTCAGGCCCTGACCTTTGTCCTGCTGCTGGTCGCTCCCGTCCGTCTCTCGTCCCCACAGAGAGTAAGTCAACACCGAGACAGAGACAGAGACGAATCCTCTCAAGGTCAAAACCTCCAGCTGGTTCCACCCTCGTTTATTCATTTCAATGAACCTGCTTCATAAGCTGTCACAACTAATTCACTGCTGATGATTTTGTGCTGCATAAAATGTCAAGAAAATTTTGAACACAAAGAGTGAGACTCAGTTTGTCCTCCTGAGCTCCAGTATAAAGTGTAACTCTAGAAGCAGAGTGAACAGCAGAGGATCCTCCACTGATTCACTGGGGGGGGGGGGGGGGGGGGACATGATAGCAGCATAAGGGATGGTATCAAAAAGTAACTTTAACGTTAGATATAGAGATGGTGTCTGACTCTAGAACCCAGAGTGGGAGCTGGTTCCACAGGAGAGGAGCCTGGCAGCTGAAGGTTCTACCTCCTGTTCCTCTCTTACAGACTCTAGAACCACCAGGGAACCGGTGTTTAGGGAGAGCAGTGATCTATGAGGGCAGTGTCATGAGCTCGTTGATTCATGAAGGGTTGGATTGTTCAGATCTTTCCACGTGAGGAGCAGGATCTTGATGTTCAGAGTTCCACAGGGAGCCAGTGCAGAGAAGCTCAGAGCAGTGAGATGATCTCTTCTGGTTCCTGTCAGCTCTCGTGCTGCAGCATCTTGGACCAACTGGAGCTTCTCACAGACTCACTGGGACGTCCTGATAATAAAGACTAACACTGGTCCAGTCTCGAGGGAACACGTGGACGAGTTTCTCAGCTTCCTTCTAAGACAGGATGTTCCTCATGTTCATAATACTGTGCAGGTGGAAGGAAGCTGGCCTGGAGACTTGTTCTACATGTGGGTCCTGGTCCTAACTGAAGGTTCCTCACAGTGGAGCTGGGTCATCCAGACCTGGATGTCCTTGAGAGGTTCCAGAAGTTGGACTCAGTGATCATAGATATGTCCAGCTGGGTGTCCTGTCTGAAAACAGCTGGAGACGGTTTGTGTGAGACACTGTGTCTCGTAGTCTACAGCTCAACTTCTCCTCCCTTCATGTTTTCTTCTTCTCACAAGTGACTCAACGACCAAACGTTGTGATTAAGATAAGAGGCCGCTCTCTTTCACACAGGACATCCTGCTCATTAAGGAAGGGAACCAATCACAGCTCTTTGAGCGGATGTCCGAGGTCAGGGAGCGAGCTGATTGGATTGTTTTGAGTATTTGTCTTGTAAAGTTGTTAGAAGACCTCCTCTGTCCTCCTCTGTCCTCCTCTGTCCTCGGTCGGATGCTGCTACACTACCTTTCCTCTGAGGCGTCCCTCAGGAGACACCTTCTCAACCTTCTCCTATCAATAACTAGACACAGGTTAAACCCCAGTCCTCAGAGCAGCGCCCCCTGGCTGCATCATGAGAAACTTCTGCTTCCGGATTTCTGGACATCAGACGTGATGTTGACCAATGAAATTATTATTATTAATATTAGAGCCCGAGCACTGACAGGCACAGACAGACGTGAGGCCCTATTAAAATTGTAATTATTATTATCATTAATAATAACAAAAGTAAAGCTTCAGACTACAAGCTGTGTTGAGGGTTAAGCTCACAGGATGTCTGTTAATATCTAAATGTTGTAAACACTTCCTGGTCATGTGAGGGGGGGATTTAAAGGTCAAAGGTCACAGTCATTAATCTTGAATTCCAGCCCCCCCATCCCCAACTGTTATCAATGCTAATTTGAGTGGCCCCAACACTAATGAGGGCAACCTCAGGTGACCCCACCACGGAACTGTGTGAGTGTGTGTCTGTGTGTGTGTGTGTGTGTGTGTGTGTGTGTGTGTGTGTGTGTGTGTGTGTTTGAGAGAGAGGGAGAAAGTGTGTGTGAGATTGTGTGTGTGTGTGTGTGTGTGTGTGTGTTTATCTTTGCGCGTGTATGTACACAAACACACACAGTGTGTGTATCTGTGTGTGTTTGTGTGTATCTTTGTGTGTTTGTTTGTGTGTGTGTGTGTGTGTACGTGTGTGTATCTGTGTGTGTGTGTTTGTTTGTGTGTATCTCTGTGTGTACGTGTGTGTATCTGGGTGTGTGTGTCTGTGTGTGTGTATCTGTGTGTGTGTGTGTTTATCTTTGGGCGTGTGTGTACACAAACACACACAGTGTGTGTATCTGTGTGTGTTTGTGCGTGTTTGTGCGTGTTTGTGTGTGTGTACGTGTGTGTATCTGTGTGTGTGTGTGTCTGTGTGTTGGTGTGTGTATCTGTGTGTGTGTGTTTGTTTGTGTGTGTGTGTGTGTACGTGTGTGTATCTGTGTTTCTGTGTGTACGTGTGTGTATCTGTGTGTGTGTGTGTACGTGTGTGTATCTGTGTGTGTGTGTTTGTTTGTGTGTTTGTGTGAGTGTATCTGTGTGTGTGTCCTCCGGGGTGAAGCCTCTGGAATGTGTTTAAGATTCTTTAATCATCTTTAATCTCTTTTGTCGTTCAGCTGATGAGTCACGAGGTTTCACTGCATCTGATTCATCACTTCCATATGAGATGATAATAACAAAATGAATTGTGTATTAAACTTTGATTTACAACATCAGCACCAGATAACACAATCAGCTCCTTTGATCCGAGTTTTGTTGGAGTTCAGATGGACGTGAAGAGTCCAGTGTGGGGGGTGGTGGTTTAATTCCAGTCGTGTGATTCGCTGGCGGCTTGTTGTCACCTCTTAGCTGACGTCTCATTGGCTCCAGCCGCCTGTGATCCTGAACAGATGATTTCATGTTGTTTACTGATGACACACGTTTATTCCACTGACCCTAACCCTAACCCAGTGACCCTATCACACACACTGTGTTCAGAGTTTTCTTTCTTTCTTTAATCAGTGCAACACTCAAATACAGTTCAGGAGAATTTGAAGTCATTTGAATTCGTTTGTGGATTTTTCCGAGATGTATTAAAGTGAGTTTGTGAGATGACCTTTATTTCTGTGTTATTTTAGTTCAGAGACGTTTCTCTGACAAGATGATTTTCTTTAGAGAGAGCTTTTATCGGCTGGTGTCTCATTAACTAAGACGAACTTGAAGTTGTGTCCGTCTCTCCGTCTGCTGCAGTCGTCCTGGCTGTCTGCGGGGGGGCCGCCCGGCGAGGCCTGGTCGGGGCGTTCAACACGAGCTCGACGGCAGCTGAGCAACGAGTGGGCGGCGTGGAGCGGCTGGTCGGCCTGCTCCCGCAGCTGTGGGGGCGGAGCCTCTGTGAGGACACGCACCTGCATCACCAGGTAAAGAACACACATGTCCCGCAGGTTGACGACATGAAAGATGTTTTCTTCTTTACACTATGTCATCAGTCGTGTTTCCGATGTCGTGTTTCTTACACTGAGTCACATGGTCTGAGGACATTTTATCATTCATTCAATAATGGACATGTGTCTTTTGTCAGATGCCTCCTCCACGTCCTCATGTAGTTTTTCTTGTTGCTGTTAAACTAAGTGTTGCTTCAGTTAACAGGCTAGTGATCAGTGGATGTTAGGGACATGTCTTCAGTTGTGTACTTTAGTGTCATTAGTTGTTTTAGACTTTTTAATCACGAAACCCCCTCTTCTGAGGCCAGCCCCCCACAGGCTGATCTGGGTACATGTCTCCAGCCTCCTGGGGCCCAGTTGGGATCGTTCCTCCTGATCCGGCGCTGTGTGATGTTTCTGTCATGGTCTGGAGCAGGACCTGTCCATGGAGCCGACCTCTTTCATCAACATGTTCCTCACAGTGTTCTGTCAGTTCTACCAAGTAGACGAGGAGCAGGATGTTGGACCAGAGGATCAGGTCTCAAGGTGGTGGTGACAATATGTGATGGGACTGGGAGCCGCTGGCCCACGTCCACCAACATCTCCCAGTCTGGGGCTGGGTCCTCACTGACCACTCCTGGCCAGTGGAGGAGAAACTCTCTGTCCTCTTCCCCCTCACGGACAGAAGTTGTCCTCTGAGCTGCGTCTGATGTTTTGGATGTCAAGGCATTGGGAGCAGTTCTTATAGTTTCTATTGTTGTTACTCTCTCCACTGCCACCTAGTGGCACTGGTCTCAACTGCCGCCTAGTGGCACTGGAGAGACTTTCCAGGACATACAAATGATCCATATGATCCATGTCTTCTTGTGCCTTGAGTCACAGCAGCTAGGAGCAAATCACTGCTTCATTCCATGTTAAACTAAATTTGACTTTGTTATATTTAGTTTAACATGGCAGCTGAAGTCATTTTAGTCAAAATGACAAACAAAATGAACATTTACTGTACAAACGGCTAATTGCACTGCAAACTGTTTTAATAAAAGTGTCTGAAACTCATATTTAAATGTTTATATTTACTCTGTGAATGAACCAACACACATATAATCATATAGTCTCTGTTCTCTCTGCTTACCCAGGAACCCAGTAGGTGGACCATGTACAGGAGAACCCAGACAATACAAGATCTGCAACACGAAGGTCAGCACCACGCTCATATTTCTTTGTACCCAAAGTTTTTGTTTGCTTTGTGCTCATGTGTCACGTGTGTATATGTGTGTATATATCTGTGTGTATCTGTGTGTTTGTGTGTGTATCTTTGTGGGTGTGTGTGTGTACGTGTGTGTATCTGTGTGTGTAGGAGTGTGCTTCTGGCTCGGAGGATTTCAGAGAGATGCAGTGCGCTGCCTTCAACGATCGACCCTTAGTTTCTGGAAACACCTTCAGGTGGACGACGTTTCACGGAGGTGAGAGAGATCAAGACTGAAGCTGTTTGCTGGAACAAGGCTTCCATGGTTCCTGGTTTCCTGGTTTCCTGGTTACCTGGTTTCATGGTTCCATGGTTCCATGGTTCCTGGTTTCTGGTTTACTGCTTCCTGCAGTGGAAGCAGAGAAATGTGATCAGAGTTACTAGTAGGATGCAGTATTTATATTTTATCTGAAATATATGTCATGAATATGACATATAAACGACCCCCCCCCCCCCCCCGGTCCCTGTCAGGCTCTGACCCCTGTGAACTGAGCTGCTTGGCCCTGGGTCACAAGTTCTACTACAACTTCGGACGAGTTCTGGATGGGACGTCCTGCAGCTCGGAGCCTGGAGAGCTGTGTGTGAACGGACGCTGCCTGGTGAGTGGAGCTGTGTCCCTGTCACGATCATCTACAGACAAAGTCCTGGTGGACCTGGACTGAGGACACACTGCCCCCCCACACTGACTGACACCGACTGTTTATTTGTCGTTTTTTAATATTCAACCACATTGAACATAACTCCCTACTGAACTTTCTCATTAACAGACAGAAATGTGAAGCTGGTGAAATGAACGGTTCATGAGAAATGAAACAAAGGAACCACAGTTTGGAGTCAGAGGATCTTTAGATGAAACTGTTTGCTTTACAGAAACCTGGATGTGACTCCATCTTAGGCTCCAAGCAGCAGGAGGACGCTTGCATGGTGTGTGGAGGACAAAACACCACCTGCCTGCACCACAGGAGTGTGTATCAGAGCAAAGGGCTGGAGGCAGGTAGGATACACACTCACACACCCACTCACACACAGACACACTCACTCAGACCAACACAATCTCGGATTCGTCCAGTTTCTGTTTCCCCCTCAAGCTTCTTCAGGTCTTCAGGATCTCAGATGAAGTGAACAGTCTAATGGCAACATGTGTGATAAACACAAGTGTTGCCATCCAGGGAGGAAGTCGTTAATGTTGTGCGCTCCAAAGTTACACTCATTACGATTCAGGAAGGAGGAAGAACTCCTCAGGCCACCAGTGAACTGAAGCTCTTGCTCCAGCCACTGGATCCTGAAGCTCGGAGGAAAACTCTGATCAGTTCAAGCTGTTGTGAGGAGGTGGAACCTGCAGAGTTTCTGTGGTTTGCTCATACTCTATGATATATATATATGAATATATAAAGAGGTAGAACAAGATATGATCAGATAAATCAAGTAATAAATGATCATACCCCCGGCTGAATCAATGTGACTCGTTTTTCTCAATGTCAACTAGAGACAGAGCGACAAGTGAGTTATTTTTTTCACTTTCCATTTTCTATTTCTTTTTAGGTAAAGCTCCACAAATCAGCAGCATTATGTCACCTACTACCATAGATGACTGTAGATATGTATTTGAATATTAAGATAAACAACATATCTCCTTCCTTCTTAAGTCTGAAATGATCAGGGGGTGGAGCCGCAGCGGCGAGATTCTGTTGTTCTGAACCAATCCTGAGTGAGTCTCAGCTGTCAATCATGCCCTCTCAGTTTTTATATCATCAAATAACTGATTCAAACCAAACTGATCAGAAACCTGGACAAACATCAGTGAGAGAAGAACGACCTGAAATGACAGAAACATTTTCCGGGGACGGTCAAGACATTTTGGTTTCTCTTTTGAGAGCCATCATGTCGTCAATGTTTATCTATAGAGTCTTAGATCAACTCTCCAGAGACTGATCCAGAAGCTTCGTGAGGAGGGAACCAAACATTGAAAAACATCTGTTCTCCTCAAACGTACCTTTAATAATCATTCTGGCCTTGATGGAGAAAGATGTCATCAAGGAAGAGAAAGAGAATCTGTTGTCAGACAGAAATTACTTTTCGATCCTGTTTTAGGATTTGATCGAATTTATCAGTTCATGTAAAACATAAACAATCATCTGAGAGTTGTTCTGTGACAGAAGCTCAGACTGAGCGAGAACAACGCAGGCCGATAATAGTCTTTGAGAATAATAGTTATGTTTGGGTCCTCAGCAGCTTTCTCTGCCGCTGCGTTTCTCCACAAAGAAAACACTGTGGAGGGCGGTGGAACAAGATGGTTCCTCACAAGGTCAGAGGGCCTCAAGGTCACATCTGTCTCAAACTCCTCAGCTCTACATCTTCATAGAGTTGAAGCTTCACAGATAAAACTTCTGCATAGTTCCTGAAAGAGATGAATGAGAAAATGCTGAAAGTAGAACGTAAAGAGCGCATGCCACAGCTGATATTCACTACGGAACAGCAGGAGAACCATAGAACACCAGGGGTACCATAGAACATCAGGGGTACCATAGAACAGCAGGAGAACCATAGAACATCAGGGGTACCATAGAACATCAGGGGTACCATAGAACAGCAGGAGAACCATATAACATCAAGGGTACCATAGAACATCAGGGGTACCATAGAACAGCAGGGGTACCATAGAACATCAGGGGTACCATAGAACATCAGGGGTAACATAGAACAGCAGGAGAACCATAGAACATCAAGGGTACCATAGAACATCAGGGGTACCATAGAACAGCAGGAGAACCTTAGAACATCAGGGGTACCATAGAACATCAGGAGAACCTTAGAACATCAGGGGTACCATAGAACATCAGGGGTAGAATAGAACAGCAGGAGAACCATAGAACATCAAGGGTACCATAGAACATCAGGGGTACCATAGAACAGCAGGGGTACCATAGAACATCAGGGGTAACATACAACATCAGGGGTAACATAGAACAGCAGGAGAACCATAGAACATCAAGGGTACCATAGAACATCAGGGGTACCATAGAACAGCAGGGGTACCATAGAACAGCAGGAGAACCTTAGAACATCAAGGGTACCATAGAACATCAGGGGTACCATAGAACAGCAGGGGTACCATAGAACAGCAGGAGAACCTTAGAACATCAGGGGTACCATAGAACATCAGGAGAATCTTAGAACATCAGGGGTACCATAGAACATCAGGAGAACTGGACGGTTCTCCTGGATATTTATTATCGAACGGTTAATGTTAATGTTTGAGATGATGATTGAATTTGCTGTGTGAAGATTATTCCTCAATATAAATGAGTTTAAATTTTCTTGAGTTCTGAGGCTTTTCTTCTCTCTGCCTCGTTTCAATTCTTTGTCGTGTTCCTGTTCATAAAATTATTAAATAAAACCAACGTTCTAACTGAATGTCTCTGTGGAGCAGACGGACCTTTGGGATACAATGAGGTGGCCATGATACCGGCTGGAGCCACTCACATCCGAGTCACTGATGACAGCAGGAACTATCTGGGTAAGAGCTTCTCCAGGTAAAGAGAGTTACTCCTTGGAACCATAGAACCAAGGATATTACTTCTATTGTTACTTCCACAAAGTTATGATGTCACATGACCTAAGTAGCTCGTCTGACACGCCCCAATTTAAACCAGGTCATGTGAGAGCACAGGCCGACATTTCCCACGATGACCAATCACAACAGAAAACAGCATGACAACATTTTCAATAACACAAATAACTTATCTTTATTGTAGTGATTATAATCACATATAAGCAGAATCCTGAGACGTACTGCTACTTCTCCCCGGAGACAAGAGGGACTGTGTCTCATTTGGTCTCTGGACCTGCTACAAGTTCTCCAGTCGACAACCAAGGGCATCTATTCTCATCCCTGTTTACGAGACCAAAATAAACCTGCGAGGTCTTGACCACAGGGCCGGAGCAGGTGAAGGTACTTGAGTCCATGGTCATGGAAAATCCCTCTGAGCCCTGAGGGGAGACAGCTGCCACACATGGCTGACATACCTTCAGCCTTCACCCACTGATACAGAGACACTAATGTTGGTGTTTGGTCGTTAGAAAAACCTTTGACTCACTTATCAACTGAGAATAACAGAGAACTTTTCCTTCTGTCCTTCCTCCAATCACCTTCTCCTCTTGTCCAGCCCTCCAGAATGGACACTCCCAATTTGTTATCAATGGTAACTGGAAGATCAGTGTTCCAGGTGAGTACACTGTAGCTGGGACCAAGCTGCTGTACCGACGCTCTGCAGACACCTGGGAGAGCTTCGAGGTGCCAGGACCGACCCAGGAAGACCTTCATCTGATGGTGAGAGTTCCCATGATAGAACCTTGTCTGAGGACCTGGAGATGCTGTATCTTAACTAATCCCATCCAGCTAGCTAGCTCTCTTAATCTCTACAGTGCAATGAAACCTGAGATAGGTTGGCTCTAGAAGAATCCCCCCATTGGATCCTACGGTGCTCAGTAATGGAAGTTCAGGTTGGAAGGAGCCTTGGGGGTTTTCTCTCTCAGTTGTCAGAGCTGCTCATGTTGGGAACTGTTGGTTTCTGTATAATTCTTAAGGTCTTGACCTTCTATGAGATAATGTAGATTATGATTGGTGCTTTATATAAATAGAATAGAATTTAATTGAATTGAAATGGGACAGCCTAGTCACACTCCATCTATAAATGCATCCTAGAAAGGATGCAGCCACTGAATTAATCAATCAAATTTTATTTGTATAGCCCATATTCACAAATCAGCATTTGTCTCAAGGGCTTTAACTAGGGTGACCAGACGTCCTCTTTTTCCCGGACATGTCCTCTTATCGAGACCTAAAAAATGCGTCCGGCAGGGATTCCAAAAACGTCCGGTATTTTGCCTCGTCGCAAAAAAAATATTAATAATTTTTTTTTTCTTTTTGCCTCGTCGCATATTTTTGTTTCTGGGTCTTTCACATAGTCTACTAGTTATTTCGGCCTTCCAAGTTCTGGAAACGGTACCACCCTTACGTTCCACCTTCTTGCGCGAGCTGACTGTAGAGAGAGTCTGTCATTGGGCGACCGATCTCAGGGTTGCCAGAGCCACGATCATTAACCTCCAAATACAACTATTTTGAGCCTTTGGAACGTTCCTTTGCCATTTCCAATCTGGCAACATTGAGCACCTTGCCGCTTCCACTCCGTGCGCTGTTTACAACGCACGGTCATGGTGCGGCATGCTATACACCACACCTCCCCACGCCAACCCCTCTCCCCCCCCTGCGACAAAGTGTCCTCTTTTTTACAAACTCAAATCTGGTCACCCTACTTTAACAGGGTGAGACATCCTCTGTCCTTCACCCTCAACAAGAGTCA
The DNA here is from genome assembly GCF_949316205.1 of Platichthys flesus. NCBI lineage: Eukaryota > Metazoa > Chordata > Actinopteri > Pleuronectiformes > Pleuronectidae > Platichthys > Platichthys flesus. The sequence goes on along the minus strand of NC_084945.1, from coordinate 180,450 downwards.
GGACAAACTACTAAAAACCTTTAACAGGTACAAATACACAGAAACCTCAGAGACACATGTGAGGACCCGTCTCCCAGGACGAACAGAAGTCAACAGATGTCAAGTGAAGGAAACATCATCAAGATTAAAGTTGTTAGCAGCATTGATGAGGGTAGACATCTTGAAGGATAACTTCAACACTATATGTCCAGCAGTCCAGCTGCAATCATAGTCTGTGGTCAGCAGCCAGCAAGATCATGATCCACCATCCAGATCAGATCCACTATAGTCCACAGTCATTGTCCACTGCCGCTTATTAAGATCCATCATCAGCCGGCGACCTCGGTCCTGGTCCACCACCACCATCTGATGCCAATGCGACACAAGATCCTCCATTACCACTATGATCAGCCCACACGATATAGAATCCGCCAAAACTGGATTCACCACCGTGACCTCTGATACACGATCCACAAATCATAATCCATGGTGCGGCCACAATGGGCCCGGATCTGCGGGCGATAAAGCAAAGGGACTCGGGAAGAGGTCAAATCAGTAAAATGTATTGATGAGATATGAATTACTTCGATGTGATAAGGATGAAGAAGAAGAAGGAGAAGCTGGAAAGAGAAGCTCTGTGTGTCATGGGTCATAAAGTCCTTTGCGTCATCAGGGTTTTTTACCTTGAAATCAATGAATCAATGATACAGGCCGAACCTGAGGCTACACTGAGGTTCAAGGTAAATCTGACTGGCTACTGGTTTGTATGGTAGAACGATGAAAACCATGTGGCCCACTCAGTAGATCAGACATCAATACCTCTATACCTTTTTGAACTAAACGCTTCATATTTTAGAACATAGAACTAATATCGTTCTGCCGCACTAATTAATGTATAGCGCCAGTTGATTTTATCGACCTTCTAGACCAAGGGTTCTCAAACTTTTGCAAGCTGGGCCCCCCTCAAGTTGGTTAGGGGTAGGTAACCCTAACCCTGACCCAAACTGATTCTTCAGCGCTAAAAGGTTTTCAGCAGCTGATTGGAGGAGAGAGGAGAAATCAGTGCCACGTGCATCGGCAATGAAGTCTGCAAGGCTGGGAAACATGTCGCAGTTTCCGGAACTGATGCGACCATGCCAGAGAGCAATTTTTTGCATGAAGGCATTCACTCTATCAGCGAGGAGCAGAACGGTAGATTCGCGGCCTTGCAAAGAACGGTTAAGGCCATTCAGCCGGTCAAAAATATCCACCAAATAGGAGAGGGAGGCACATGGCATCATCCAGGTGCTTCGCCAGATCGGTTTGACTTTACAACTTTACCTCCTCTCGCAGCTCATACAGCCGTTGTAACACCAGCATTGTCCAGTATTAAAGTGATTTTGTGCTGGAGTGAGTAGTACAACAAAATATAAACTGCATTTATATTTATAAAAACAGCAGAAATATATATATATATAAATATATAGGAAAATCAATCAATCAATCAATCAATCAAATTTTACCTGTATAGCCCAAATTTACAAGTTACAATTCTTCTCATGGGCTATAACAGGGCGTGAATGAGTCAAGGACATCAAAGATTGCCTCCCCTGTTGTACGGGTCTGAAGAGGCCGGCAAAACAGGATGTCCTCCTCAATTTCCTTTTCCCGCACATACCTAACGTAAGTGAGAAGCTGGGCCTGTCCAGCCATGTCTCTGGATTTGTCCAGCTGTAGTGCATAGTAAGGATTGATTTGAATGCTGAGTTTAGCTGCTTCCCTCTCTCCTATCATTATTCTACACATGTCTTGTGCGGCCGGCAAAATCAGTGTTTCAGCAATTGTATGGGGTTTGCCAAGCTTAGCAATTCTATGAGCAACTACATACGATGCCTCCAGACACTGCTTGGAGACAGTGCTATGCTTGGAGATGGTGGTTTGTTGTTTCTGGAGGCCATCACGTTTACGTTTAAAGAAGTCCACAGGCTTCTCTTACAAGTCCGGGTGTTTGGTGTCGAGGTGCCTTTTTAATTTGCATGGCTTCATGCTGTCATTTGCCAGAACCTCAACAAAACACACTGAGGACGTTGCTCAGTCGTGCCAGTGACGGTGAAACCAAACTGACAATAGCTCTCGTTATATTTGCAAAGCTTTGGCTTCTTCGCAACTGGCGCATCAGTTGCCTGACTTTTACGAATCAGAAACTTTCATAGTTGTGTTTGTTTGCTGACCATGCCTACAGTTTTGAGTCTACTTTTAAACGAACAGATGGTGACTGCCTCCCGAACTGAAAGTGGTAGATGATTCCACAGCTGAGGGGCTTGATGCTGAAAGCTCTGGCTCCTACTCTACTTTTAGAGACTTTAGGGACGACAGCCTGAATTCTGGGAGCAGAGTGCTCTAGTGGGTTGATACGGTACTAACAGCTCTTTAAGGTAAAATGGTGCCATATTATAAAGGGCCTTGAAGGTGAGGAGGAGAATTTAAAATGCTATTCTTGATTTAACTGGAAGCCAGTGTAGCGATGTAGGACACATTTTATGAATCCTTCACCGAACATTCCAACCCAGGCCTCTCTAGAGGTTTCCATCTTGTCCTTGTGTGCAGGTGCTGGCAACAGACAGAAACTCAGGCATCGAGTACGAGTACTGGCTTCCATCAGACCAGTACGCCCTTTACCATGGGAGGAGGAGTCCACTGCATCAGCCTCACCACACTGCCAGCTACTGGGATCAACCCACCAGTACCCGGCCTCCTCCAGTCACCACCAAAACACACTGGTGTAAGGCCTCATCTTCTTCATAGAGAGAAAGAAGCCAAGTGAATCCGTTTACACAGAGTTGTTTAGGTTCCATTTTCACGACAACACTATTGTTGTTATTAGATTTTCTGATACCACTTGTCAACCCCTGCCCAACATGGAGTACCGATCAGATAACACTCACTAAGATAACGTATAACCATGGGTTGTGGGCTAGGTGTAACCTAACCCACAACCTACCGTGTAACTTACACGAGAAGTGGGTTGTTTCACCACAATGAGACAAACATCCACACAAACAGCTCTCTCATCTTTCTTATAGTAAGAAGAAAAATAAGGAAAAAGATAATTCACATTAAAAAGAAAAGGTAATTCGAAGTAGTACTAGGCAATAAGTAAAAAAAAACATTTAATATGGATATCAAAATAAAAGTGAAGAATGTATATAATATTTACAGAAGAAGCTTAACATGTGAACGCAGCCATTACCCACAGTCAGTTTGATCGTATTAATCTTTAAAACTATTTCATAAAATAAAACATATAAAGTTCATTGGTTCGGTTGTTGACGAGGGCTTGTGTTTTCTTTCTTGTAAGTTTTCAAGCCGGAGAAAACGCCACGCCAGTCAGGCCACCCAACCCGCCGCCAGCAGCTCCACCAGCGCCCCCACCTGGCCGTCCTGCCGCGCCTGGAGCGGGAGGAGAACCACAGGAACCTCCTGCCTCAGGCATCAGCTGGAAGTACGTCCATCAACTGATCATCAGCAAGCGTAGATATCTGTGACACAATGAACATTACAGGGTGTTGGAAAATATGAATTTCAGTTTCTATGTTGAATTTGTGTTTAGTCGTACCTAGAAGAAAAACAGGAAGTAACAACTAAACTGAAACTGCAGCTTCCAGTCGCTCCAGTAAATCCTGCTACATAGAATCCTACTGCTGCTGATGGTTAGGATCCTGCGTTCAATATGAAGAGATGAAGACATTAAATAAACACAACGATTTAAATAAGACACATTAGGCTCCTTTGGGTTCATATTCAGACTGAATTATCTTTCCATTCTTATTTCATCAAGATGTTTCTGTTATTTTCTGTTTGGAAGGGATTAGTAGCTTTTATCGATCCTGACAAACATATTTGACACTTTGCAAGTTGAGCACATCAAAACATTTTAGGACTGACGGAGGGAATCGATCATTTGATAAATCCTCTGTCATGTGGACAAATCATCGTTTCAAACTGAGAAGTCAGCCGATGTTCAGACGCCACCACCAACTTCTTTACTTACTATTATGATGTCTTAATATATCTTACGTCTTAAATTACTATGTCTCCTGACATGTTGACATATTGTTATAAGGTCCAGGTTTGTAAATGTATATTTCTGCTGTGTTCGCTCTTCAGGACATTGTGGAAAATGTCCTCGTGTTAAAGGTCGAAGGGAACGACAGAGACAGTATTGTCAGAAGGACTTTGGTAAGTCAGAATCTTCTTGATTGGCTGTTTGTTAATAACTTGTGACTGAACGTTAAGTTGAACGTGCACTTCTTTCAATGTCTTTGTCAGTTTTCCGGGCCAGAGTCCTTGGGAAGTTGTACCGAGGCGAGGAAACGCGTTACGACGTCCAAATCATCCACACCTACCGGAACCGCTTCCGTCTGGAGCACCGGGAGTTCCTCTGGGTCCCCAACGTATGTGACTGTCCACACCTGGAGGACGGAAGACAGTACATACTCATGGTGCGCCGTCACATTAACCACGAGCAAACGTTAAACCGCATCCTGCTGGAGGACAGCAGCTACGTGGTGGCGTACAGACCCAGAGAGGACGAGCTGCTGCGACCGCTCGAGAGACTCTGCAGCAACCGAGGAGCCAAGCACCCGGCGGAGCTGAGGGGTTGAGTCCGGACTGAATCTCTCTTCACCTTCTCCACAGGATCAGCTGCTCCGTCCTCCAGTGAAGCCATATTAATGAACCAAAAAGTGATATACCATATTCAGCACTTTAGGTGGACGATAGTTCACCTTTCAACACAAGCCAAAGAGGAGAACAGTGACTGGAACAGCCTTTTTGTTATTGCTGCTTTTCAACAGCAGCCATTTATTTTTGTATATCGTGTTTTTATGTGGAAACTTAAAAGTAAAAATTTACCTCAAAACACTGGAAACAGCTTCACAGTCGACATCTGCCTCTTCTCATCCATCAGGACTGCAGATGTTTCCAGCTCCTCAGTGAAGTTTGTGCAAATGTTTAAATGTGATCAACAATTAACGTTGGGTTTTATTGACACTGAGTCTGCATCCACAGAAAGGTGTTTCCAAACCGTCTCCGTCCACACAACATGAAAACACACCTCACATGACCACCCACGTGCACTGGGCGTGCACGAGCCGCTGTGCACAGGAAGCAGTGGTTTGTTAGGTTCAGAGAGAACGAGGCGCAAAACATCTGGACTCCTCCACATGTGAACATCTGGATTAACATCTGAACTCCTCCACATGTAAACATCTGGATTAACATCTGAACTCCTCCACATGTAAACATCTGGATTAACATCTGGACTCCTCCACATGTAAACATCTGGATTAACATCTGGACTCCTCCACATGTAAACATCTGGATTAACATCTGGACTCCTCCACATGTAAACATCTGGATTAACATCTGAACTCCTCCACATGTGAACATCTGGATTAACATCTGAACTCCTCCACATGTGAACATCTGGATTAACATCTGAACTCCTCCACATGTGAACATCTGGATTAACATCTGAACTCCTCCACATGTGAACATCTGGATTAACATCTGAACTCCTCCACATGTGAACATCTGGATTAAGATCTGGACTCCTCCACATGTGAACATCTGGATTAACATCTGAACTCCTCCACATGTAAACATCTGGATTAACATCTGAACTCCTCCAAATGTGAACATCTGGATTAACATCTGAACTCCTCCACATGTAAACATCTGGATTAACATCTGGACTCCTCCACATGTAAACATCTGGATTAACATCTGGACTCCTCCACATGTGAACATCTGAATTAACATCTGGACTCCTCCACATGTAAACATCTGGATTAACATCTGGACTCCTCCACATGTGAACATCTGGATTAACATCTGAACTCCTCCACATGTGAACATCTGGATTAACATCTGAACTCCTCCACATGTGAACATCTGGATTAACATCTGAACTCCTCGACATGTGAACATCTGGATTAAGATCTGGACTCCTCCACATGTGAACATCTGGATTAACATCTGAACTCCTCCACATGTGAACATCTGGATTAACATCTGAACTCCTCCACATGTGAACATCTGGATTAACATCTGAACTCCTCCACAATTGAACATCTGGATTAACATCTGAACTCCTCCACATGTAAACATCTGGATTAACATCTGAACTCCTCCACATGTGAACATCTGGATTAACATAGCAATATGAAAAGAACCAATCAGCCACATGTTCGTCATCATAAAATCTCAGTTTCTGTTCGTCCAGAGTAAAACTGTCTGTCTTCAAACTGAAACCAGACCAGCAGCGTCCACTCGTCTCTTTCCAGACGTCAGAAGAATCTGTAGCAGAGATGATCAGTTTGAATGAAAACGTTGTTGTGTGGATGGAGCTTCAAACCTAAAGCATGAGATCGAGCTGCCAAAAAATAAATTATAGATGTGGATGAGAATATAATTTAATTAAAAAAACTTCCAAAACAGTCACAAAAAACTGAACTTCCCAGATGTTCAGGTTCTGAAGGTGAATTTTTTTCTTTTAGTTCACTCAAGATATTTAAACACATGACTTCATACTCTATTTGAATATAAAAACATAAACTTAAACTTATTTGTTTTCACTTGTTTAATGCATTTCACAGTGTTTGATATTTGTAAAGTGTGGTTACATCAGGTCTGCTTTGTGATGAAATACACAGTATTTTATTTTGTGGCACTGATACTTGCAGACGGTTCATAGTTAACTCTTGTTCCTTTTGTTGTGTAACTGAAAAACGTTTTCTCCCAAAGCTCATTTACCTGGGCCAAAACAACTTCTTTGTACTTTTATCTATGTAAAGTATGAATTAAAATATAAAATTATGATATATGTTGAACCATCTCAACTTTATTTAAAAGTAAATCTGGTTTTAAGGTTTCTTTAGAACATAAATGAACAAAAATACACCAGAACCAGCGTTTGTAAGAAAACATTGTATTTACAACAAGTCTTTACATCTACAAAAAAGGAAAAACTGCTACAGATAATAAAACTGCATATATAAATATATATATGTATGTAAACATATATACATCTATTCCTATCTCTATATAAATTTGACTTATTATCCCAGGTTTGAACGTCAACATGAACTTTGGACGGTGGGGAAGAGGTGGCTCTGGTTTCGATTCACCTCAGCGTCTCATAGACATTTCATCTGAAGGCATGAGACAGAAAACTTCCATCTCCTCTGGAGTTCAGACTGGTTTTCGTTTCAAATCCAGTAACAAATGCAAAATAAAAGTATGTAAACATTGACAATTGACTCTAGACATTATTAACAGATTCAGAAGAAAATGATGTTATGTAAAACAACATTAAAATGTAAACTAACTTTTGTCCCAGTTAAATCCCATTGAAACAAACATTGTGTCAGTTTAGCTGCCTCGCTCTTCAGACCCTGTCACTGAGCTGTGAGGAGTCCTGAAGAGAATCTGTGGATCCTGAGCTCTTTAACACTTCAAGGTTCATTTTAACACATGAACAAATCTCTCTATTAGTTTGGACCTGGAATTAAGAAGCGGTCCTGAAGCTCATTCACGACTTCACAGAACTGAATAAAAAGGATGTTAAGTTATTCTCTGTAATTACACTGTGTCCTGTAACCTGATGGAAGCTGAGATTCCAGAATGGAATCTAAAATAACACTTGTTAAGTATTAATGATATTTTTGTTATTTAAACAAAAAAGAGTTTTTAATAAACAGTTTTCAAACATGTATTCTGGAAAGTGTCAAGAAACTTGTGTCCTGACATGTTGTGTAGTTGGTGTTTGTGGAGCAGCAGATTGTCGAGTTCGACTCGTTCAAACAGGAACATGTGGGAACATCCAGGCGAGGGGTGGGGCCTGGGCAGAGGGGCGGAGCCTGTAGAGCAACAGGAGGCGGGACATGACGTATAAACTCTGCTGTGGAAACATCAGTGTTGTTGTTTACATCTCATCCACACCGGCGTCGGCCCTCATCACCAGAAGATCTGGAACCTCCTCGTGTTTCCAAGCAGACGTCTTCATCTTCTACGTGTCCGGCTCCTCTTCTTCATCCTGAGATGTTTGTGTTCTTCCGGTTTCACGTCACGTGTTAGAAACCTCGTCCACTCGCTCACTGGGAAGCTTCCACACATTGTCCTGCTGGTTCCTCACATGGACTCACTCTGACATGTTACACACATTTTACCAGGAGGCTGCAGGAGAAGATCAGGAACATGTCCACAGACACTGACTCACACATTAGTTCTCATAGACAGAACCTGCAGAACATGTGAGGAACATGTGAGGAACACGTCAGGAACACGTCAGGAACATGTCATCTGGGTTCAGTTTTTGCTCGAGGAGCCTTTGACATGTGAAATGATTTAGACGGCGATCAGACCCAATACTTTCCTCATTCCTTTGATTATTGAAGTGACTTTAACTTGAACACCCTGGAACTTCATGTAAGGACCAGTTCTCGACTTTGATCGAACTTTAAACACCAAGAAAGATTTTTTCATGACCACAACCTTTGCCCACAGAATGTGTAAGGGTGACGTATGTTTTTTGTTTACCAGAAAAATTAATAATAATAGGGACGTGTGCCTTTGAAGCAACATTACAGCAAATATCTAGAATTGCTCCTCTGTTATAAAAGTAAAAGTCTAAAAACAGCAACAAATAATAATAATGCTAACATGAAACGTTTATGGATGTTTACACTGATTTACTGTACTTCTCACATTACACAGAGTGACACTTCACTCCTTTAACCCCTTTGGCAATTCATTGTGTTAAGTGTGTTTCCACAGCGGAGTCCAGTGGTTTACGTTCATGTTGTCGAGCCTGTGACATCAGCTCTTCTCAACAGGGAACGAAGCTCTCTGATTGGTCCTTCTTACAGCACCGTGAGTCTTTGACCCCTGACCCCTGAGACCTGCCGGCCCCTCCCCGGCTTTCAGACACTGACGGTCACGTGACGGGACGATGCTGAGCGTCGTTTGATACGTGAGCGTCGAGGTCGGGATTCGGACTGACAACTGCACAGAGGGCCAAGCAGCAGCCAGAGGTAGAGGAGGACACAGGCCCAGCACGAGGACATCTTCACCCAGAAGGTGGACCAGCTGCCGTGGGTGAAGGTCGTCTCCAGCACCGCCGACTCGTAGCTGGGGACACAGTTTAACTCGTGTTGAGGTTCTAAAGTTGAAATCTAGATTCAGAAACCACAACCGCCGACTGTGACTGAAGATGGACGACATGACAGCTCCCAAAATGAAGACAATTAATTTGCATTGCCCCCTGGTGGCTGGCTGCAGTATAGGTCATAAACCCTTCCTCATCCATGTTAACAGATGGGACATGGCCCCAACAAAAAAATCAAAGTAAATGTTAAATAAATGTTTGTCCAAGATTGTTTCTGTCACCAGGACATTTGGCTTGTTTGAAATAGGAGAAAGTGGAGACGTGTCATCCATCTTTATTTACAGTTCTCACACCTACACTTTCTTGCATTCATCTGATCTGGTTTCCTCCAACCACCAGCTGACGTCTGACATCATCCATCCAGGACTTTGATTTCATCTTTTATCCCTTAATCTAGCCCCTCCTCCATCTACTTAAATTATTCTGATTCAAAAACCAACTGCAATACAAAAAACAGTGAATCAGTCCAGATCATTCAAGTGAAATGTACCAAACATTAGGATCATCTACTTTAGTCCTGATCTGTTAATGCACCATATTTGTACAGTGGAATTAATAAACATAATAAAACGTCTTATCCTTTTTATTTTTATTTATTTCAGCCATTCTGTGGTTTTGAACCAAGACGCGTCATTTGCTAGGGTTAGAAGTTTCCATGTTATTGTTATGTTGCAGAACAAATGAAGGTGGGAGCTGATGATGTTCAGTCACTAAAGACAAACCATCTCCCACCAGGAGAAAACCCTTTACTTGACTGACCTGAACCAGTTGGTCAGCGTCATCATCACATAGAGCGAAGCCAAGAAGAAGACAAAATGGAAGAAGAAGTAGCTGTAGGCCACTCGCTGCGTCTCGTTGTGAAGAACCTTCTGACAACCTTTGTCCTCGTCGTCAATCACAAACTCATCCTCAGCTGAAACAGACAAATCTATGGCTGAGTCTGTGTGTGTATATATATATACATTATATTTACATATAAATCATGATGTAAATCCCTGATAACAGAAGAAGAATCCGATGGAAACAAACCTTCCTCTTCCTCAGGGCAGCAGAAGCAGCACGTTGCTTTCTGGAACTCGTAACGATAAACTTTAATCATCCAAAACGGACCAAACACCTCGGCCAGGTACGAAGCTTCATTACTGCAAAACATTAGATATTACAGTTCAATCCATGATCAATAAGTGAAGTGAACTTTCTTTATTGTTTCACTGCCATCTCTTGGTTTGTTGGTTTGATGACAGTAGAACAAAAACTACCAAGAAAATTTATAAACCTAACCCTTTTTAACGGATCCAGAGTTTCTTTAACATTGTGAGATTTCCCAGAGAATAATTCATGGCTCTTGAATAAATACAAATAAAATGGCTCATTTAAAGGGCTGATATTTATGGGTGTGATTTGATCAAAGAAAAGTCTGGATTCTGAACTCTAAAGATTGTAAAGTTATTTAACTTTTCTATACTTTTCCATTTGGTGATTTAGAAACGATGACTCACCAGGCGAAGAGGACACAGCAGTACATGATGGCCGCTCCAATGATGGCGACCGCGTTGCCTTCGTTCTGGATTTCATCTTGTCCCACGCTGGGGTAACAGACGGTCATGTTCATGCCTTGATACACAACTGACACAGCAGAACACACAACAGGGTTAGGGCCGAACCCTTATATATTCATGGAGAGGAAAAGGTCTCCTCACTTTCCTTTGGCCTAAGCTGCTCTGACTCCTCACAAAGATATCTGTACAAGAGCACGCACACGCACACGCACACACACGATACTCAGTTTACCTACTGATGCTGATTTGTGTGTGTGTGTGTGTTGAAAAGCTGTTTTTATAGCAGATGCATATTTTCTCAACAAGTTTCTACAATGTCCTGCCCCAGGACACACACTGACAGTGCCCCCCCCCCCCCCCACACACACACACAAACACTTGCATTTTAATGAAAGGGAGGGCTGCTGTACAACCTGTGCTGTGTTACATTGTCGTGCACATGACTGAACTGTCTCTGTACAATAGTTGCAACTCCTTGAAGTTGATGGGTTAGTGACTGTTTGTTCATATTTACAATGGAAATAGAAATATAACCAAAAACAAAATGTGAGGGTTTATAAAATAAATGTGCTGTGTTGTTCATTGGATCTTTTTGTTCTGCAACATTTCCTCAGTTGAATAAAACTTAATGAAGTTTTGTGTGAGAACTTCTGTAACTCAGTGCCAGGCTGTGTCATTATGTTGTCAATGGATCCATGAAGGAATGTGAGTCTGGCCTCACCACAGGACACCGGCAGGCAGCAAGTCAGAGCACATCGCCCATCTGTGTGTGTGTGTGAGAGAGAGAGAGAGAGAGAGAGAGAGAGAGAGAGACAGAGAGAGAGAGAGAGACAGAGAGAGAGACAGAGAGAGAGAGACAGAGAGAGAGAGAGAGAGAGAGAGAGAGAGAGAGAGAGAGAGAGAGAGAGAGAGAGAGACAGAGACAGAGACAAAGACAGAGAGACAGAGACAAAGAGAGAGACAGAGACAGAGACAAAGAGAGAGACAGAGAGAGAAAGAGAGTGGATGCACCTTTTTCTGGCGGACGACTGGACAGGGCGGAGAACGTGAGGTACATGACGTAGCAGCTGATGATGGAGGCCTGGAGGAGCCCCGACCGAGGCTGCTCTGCAGAGACACAGGGAAACAACAGGTTCTCTAATGGTGAAGGAGAGGAGAACTGAAACTTTCTCATTTAGAATCAACTTTATTTATGTGTGTTTCATGCAGAAAAAATTGTATATAGAAGAGGACAATAGATTATTAATGTATATATATAAATGAGGTCTGTGAATAATATGACTGTAGTGCATATAATGTAATGTAATATAACGTACAGTTTAAACAGCCCACTGAGATTAATATTGTCAGAATGTACATGTAAACCTGGCCTGACAGAATAATAGGCGATAATTAAATGGGATTTGAAGGTGATGACTAATGTTACAGAGTGAATGCGGATAACAAATTCATTCATTATTATTTATGTACTAATATTGTGTAGTTTAGAAACATAAAATGGAATCCAAATACTTCATGTACCTCCGCAGCTGTAATACGTCTTTTCTGAGCAGCTGTAACACCCAGATGTGCTTCACATCTAATTATTATGTGTAATTATTTATCATACTGCAGCAGGATGTTTGAGTCAATGTGATGTAATGTAATGTAATGTAATGTACTGTGATGTCAAGTTTAGCTGCTAATGGACAGGAAGTGTCTTATCAACTCACTCTGCTTCACACACGGAGTGACGGCGATGAAGGACATGAGGCCGCAGAGTCCCAGGTTGATCCACAGCAGGACCTTGTTGAAGTGGCAGGCGATGGGGTGTGTGTAGTACTTGTACATGAAGGTGAAGGCCATGGTGGCGATGGTGTAGAAGAGGAGGGTGGCGCACATCACCGCCAGGTACCAGCGTTTGTTTTCTGCTGCTCCGGTCAACCTGCGATCAGAGCGAAGGTTTCACCATCTGCATGTGTTGCAGATAAAAACTGATGATGGTTTAATAATAATAATAAATTCATTTTTAAAGCAATTATCTAAACAAGGTTATAATTTCATTTAAAAACTTTTGAGGATATATTCAGGATTTGAGGATTCATGAAAAGAAGTTCCTGGTGAGACACTGAGAGTGAATCAAACCAGCTGTTGACCAATCACAACAGAGTGGATCAGCTGACCAATAAGAGCAGACGGTGTCAGTTTGGGGTCTTAAAGAGACAGGAGCTAAACCCAAGAGTTTGAGACAGAGGCTGAAAGAGGAGCTGCAGCGATGGACAGTCTGAGGAACGTTATTCTGAACATTAGAGCATGAAAACATTTACACCACAATAAAATAAAGTAATGAATATGAATATAAGCAGAATGTGTCTCCTTTAAGGATCAGTTCTGTTTCTCTAGTCATCTTAAAAACATACAATTCAATTATCCTCCCAGCATCTTAAATTCCCTACATGCAGGAATCTAGATTTATAACATCATCCAAGTTATTCCTGTAGAAAACACAGAGAAATGTTAAATCCCTGACTTGTATCTCCTGTGCTTAAAAGGAATCCAATCCACAGGAAAATACACCTTATGACAGTTCCCACCAAAGATGTTCAAAGAACAATAGACTTGTTCAGCTACATGCAGAAGGTAACTTGAGCTTTTAGAGGAATAAGAGGAATTGTCCTTCAGTGTGATTGCGTCTGAAAAGATCCTGTATGAATAAATCCTCACAGCAGAGGTCAGACGTGAACAACAGAAACATCTGGAACAAGCTGCTGTCCACACTGGTTCAATTAATGAAGACATGACGGGATAGAAAAAACATCAAATACACATAAAATATGAAAAAGAAGCAGGTGAACAAACACTGAAATTCCATCGAGCCTTGAAGCTTAAACAACAATACAATACAGATCATGAATTCATAATCTCCAGTTGATCAGAAAGCCAAACCCCAACGAAATCAATACAACCAAATATAGATTTTTATTTGGATTCAAATCAGATTACTCACAATCATAGATTTAACTCCTATGTGTGTTACGTTAGGTGTAGTATGTCTGATTTTCTTCATCAGGATCCAATAATTATTCTGTGAAATATACAAATATTTCACAATGAAAAATATTGAAAGTAAAAAATATATCTGGATCCAAACTTTAATGAGTTCTTTCTCGGCAAATCCTTCCACCAAGGTTATTGGAAATCTGCAAATGTTTTAATAATCAAATTATCATTGGTCAGATTTTTTGAAAATATGCTAGACATTTGTAGGATTTAATGTTTTTTTCTCATTCACCAGCAAAGTGAATATTTTACTAGAGGTAAGTAACTGGACTAGGACCTCAATGATAGTTCACTGTTATAAGTGAACAAGTCTGTTATAATATTATCTTTGACCGGAGATGGACAGGGCGCTGCGTGTGAAGTCAGGATTTATTGTGTTTCATGTCAGTAAAGAATTTCAGAACTTTTTCCAGCAATAAATTGACACCTGAGAATTTCACTTGTTTGTGTAATTCCATGAATCTGCTGCAGCCTCCGCTCTTTTGGTTTTACACCACATTTTGAACGTGGCTGCAGGAATCTGCATCACTGATGTTTTATGGGACTGTTTGTACCTGTTGGAATTTGCTCTTTCATTATGAATATATATTTTATATCATTCTTACAATCTAAAAGAATTGACATTATGTTCATCTCACCAGTTCTTGTTCCATGTGTGTGCAAAAGCTGTGATGAGGATGAGTTGGATGAGGATGAAGGCGAATCCTCCGACCACACCCACATAATGCCAAGCTGTGAAGAAGAAACGAGCCGGAGTTAATGGGATTCGTTCAGGAACGTGAAAGAAGAACGTGTGATCTTAAATCAACTCTCTGCTGCCCTCTAGCGGCAGCCTCTCACCGTGCAGGAAGGACTCCGTCGGGATGAAGAAGGCGGCCGTGCACGTCCCCAGGAGGGTGATGAACTTTAAGAACCAGAAGCTGACAGACGACACAGAACCACTGTCAGTTCACAAGCTTCAATGTTTCATCCTCTCTCTTGTTCTTTGAATGAAACTATAACATATTCCCTTCCCTTCACCTCTTTTTACTGTGTTCCATTCTGTACTCTATTCAATTAAACTGCTTGTTCCTGGTGGTGACGTCACTAAAAGCAGATCACAGAAGATGAGAGTCGAGGTGTGAACCCTCATTGAAAATCATTTCAAGGCTGAAGGGTTTCGAACACAAAGTTTGCACTGTATGGCCTCGACAGATCTCCCCAGGGCACTGGGTCCCAGACCACAGCGGACCACAGAGACTGTGTGTGAGACCAGAGACTGCATGTGTGAGACCAGAGACTGTGTGTGAGACCAGAGACTGTGTGTGAGTCCTGAGACTGCATGTGTGAGACCAGAGACTGTGTGTGTGAGACCAGAGACTGCATGTGTGAGACCAGAGACTGCATGTGTGAGTCCAGAGACTGTATGTGTGAGACCAGAGACTGCATGTGTGAGACCAGAGACTGCATGTGTGAGACCAGAGACTGTGTGTGTGAGTCCAGAGACTGTGTGTGTGAGTCCAGAGACTGTGTGTGTGAGTCCAGAGACTGCATGTGTGAGACCAGAGACTGTGTGTGTGAGACCAGAGACTGCATGTGTGAGACCAGAGACTGTGTGTGTGAGACCAGAGACTGCATGTGTGAGACCAGAGACTGCATGTGTGAGACCAGAGACTGTGTGTGTGAGACCAGAGACTGTGTGTGAGTCCAGAGACTGTGTGTGTGAGTCCAGAGACTGCATGTGTGAGTCCAGAGACTGTGTGTGAGTCCAGAGACTGTGTGTGTGAGACCAGAGACTGTGTGTGTGAGACCAGAGACTGTGTGTGAGTCCAGAGACTGTGTGTGTGAGACCAGAGACTGTGTGTGAGTCCAGAGACTGTGTGTGAGTCCAGAGACTGCATGTGTGAGACCAGAGACTGCATGTGTGAGACCAGAGACTGTGTGTGAGTCCAGAGACTGTGTGTGAGTCCAGAGACTGCATGTGTGAGTCCAGAGACTGTGTGTGTGAGACCAGAGACTGTGTGTGAGTCCAGAGACTGCATGTGTGAGACTTGTGAGTAGATTGTCCAGAGAGGAGGAGCAGTCCAATCCTAATCCGAGCCACGTCAGCTCCTCGGTGGAAATAGTGACGACAGAGAGCTGAGAATAGACCGAGGCCGGGTCAGGTGAGGGGAGAACACTTTCTCCTGTTTGCACATATTCTCATTCAGGGAAACTCTCACTGTCAATTCACAGTTTTGTAAGGTGATATAAATATATCTAATAAGAATAATGTAACCCTAACCCTAACCCTAATCAGATAATTTACAATTTAATAATATAATTTCATCCATATGATGATGAAACAGTAATAATACTGAT
This sequence comes from Platichthys flesus, assembly GCF_949316205.1. NCBI lineage: Eukaryota > Metazoa > Chordata > Actinopteri > Pleuronectiformes > Pleuronectidae > Platichthys > Platichthys flesus. The sequence goes on along the minus strand of NC_084945.1, from coordinate 164,325 downwards.
GTGTAGGTGTTTGATGACGTCTGACCCGTTGTGTATCAGCGCTCTGAAGTCCTGACTGGACTTTACATCGATGAGGAAGAGCGCCATCATCAGGTAGAAGCAGGAAGTGCCAAAGCAGACTCTGTAGACAGCGGAGTAGCCGACCAACATCTCACAGTGACCTCCACCATGCGCCTGGTCACACACCATGTTAAAGAAAGGCACCTGGAACACACACACACGCACACACACACACACACCACAGTGGTGACATGAATATTACTGATAGCATCTGATAGAGTGTTTCTAGTTGCTCTAGTCTCCGTCCTGGGAGACGGATCCTCGCATGTGTCTCTGAAATTCAATTGTGATCGAAGTCACAAAACAAACTCAGCATCATCTTCAGCCTGAAGTCAGATCTTCTCAAGTTAAAAAAAGAATCAAACATGAAACAAGCTGCGACTCACGTTTTCCCTGACGAGCTCAGAGACGGTGCGGGACAACATGAGGCAGGAGACGGCACAGCTCAGGATGTGGAAGAGGGTGTACATGACCCGGGTGCTGGTGGACGACTTGACCGGAGGACAGAAGGCACAGCAGAGCGAACAGGGAGCTGGACCACAGCAGCAGCAGATCTGAGGAGGAGGAGACGGGTCATCATCTTACACTGCTGGTATAACAACACACTGCTGGTATAACAACATACTGCTGGTATAACAACACACTGCTGGTATAACAACACACTGCTGGCAAAACAATACACTGCTGGTATAACAACACACTGCTGGTAAAACAACACACTGCTGGCATAACAATACACTGCTGGTATAACAACACACTGCTGGTATAACAACACACTGCTGGTATAACAACACACTGCTGGTATAACAACACACTGCTGGTATAACAACACACTGCTAACAACACACTGCTGGTAAAACAACACACTGCTGGTATAACAACACACTGCTGGTATAACAATACGTATAACAACACACTGCTGGTATAACAACACACTGCTTGTATAAGAATAAGTATAATAATACGTATAACAACACACTGCTGGTATAACAACACACTGCTGGTATAACAACACACTGCTGGTATAACAACACACTGCTTGTATAACAATACATATAACAATACGTATAACAACACACTGCTGGTATAACAATACACTGCTGGTATAACAACACACTGCTGGTATAACAACACACTGCTGGTATAACAACACGTATAACAACACACTGCTGGTATAACAACACACTGCTGGCATAACAACACACTGCTGGTATAACAACACACTGCTGGTATAACAACACACTGCTGGCATAACAATACACTGCTGGTATAACAACACACTGCTGGTAAAACAACACACTGCTGGTATAACAATACGTATAACAACACACTGCTGGTATAACAATACATATAACAATACGTATAACAACACACTGCTGGTATAACAATACGCATAACAACATACTGCGGGTATAACAACACACTGCTGGTATAACAATACGTATAACAATACGTATAACAACACACTGCTGGTATAACAACACACTGCTGGTATAACAATACGCATAACAACATACTGCGGGTATAACAACACACTGCTGGTATAACAATACGTATAACAATACGTATAACAACACACTGCTGGTATAACAACACACTGCTGGTATAACAATACGCATAACAACACACTGCTGGTATAACAACACACTGCTGGTATAACAATATGCATAACAACATACTGCTGGTATAACAATACGTATAACAACACACTGCTGGTATAACAATACGTATAACAACATACTGCTGGTATAACAATACGTATAACAACATACTGCTGGTATAACAATACGTATAACAATACGCATAACAACACACTGCTGGTATAACAATACGTATAACAATACGTATAACAACACACTGCTGGTATAACAATACGCATAACAACACACTGCTGGTATAACAACACACTGCTGGTATAACAATACGTATAACAATGCGTATAACAACACACTGCTTGTATAACAATACGTATAACAACACACTGATGATATAACAGCACGCATAACAACACACTGCTGGTCTAACAACACACTGCTGGAATAACAATACGTATAACAATACTTTTAACAACACACTGCTGGCATAACAACACATATAAAAATACGTATAACAACACACTGCTGGTATAACAATACGCATAACAACACACTGCTGGTATAACAACACACTGCTGGTATAACAATACGCATAACAACATACTGCTGGTATAACAATACGTATAACAATACGCATAACAACACACTGCTGGTATAACAATACGTATAACAATACGTATAACAACACACTGCTGGTATAACAATACGCATAACAACACACTGCTGGTATAACAACACACTGCTGGTATAACAATACGTATAACAATGCGTATAACAACACACTGCTTGTATAACAATACGTATAACAACACACTGATGATATAACAGCACGCATAACAACACACTGCTGGTCTAACAACACACTGCTGGAATAACAATACGTATAACAATACTTTTAACAACACACTGCTGGCATAACAACACATATAAAAATACGTATAACAACACACTGCTGGTATAACAATACGCATAACAACACACTGCTGGTATAACAACACACTGCTGGTATAACAATACGCATAACAACATACTGCTGGTATAACAATACGTATAACAATACACATAACAACACACTGCTGGTATAACAATACGTATAACAATACGTATAACAACACACTGCTGGTATAACAATACGTATAACAACACACTGCTGGTATAACAATACGCATAACAACACAGTGCTGGTATAACAACACACTGCTGGTATAACAATACGTATAACAATGCGTATAACAACACACTGCTTGTATAACAATACGTATAACAACACACTGTTGATATAACAGCAGGCATAACAACACACTGCTGGTATAACAACACACTGCTGGAATAACAATACGTATAACAATACTTTTAACAACACACTGCTGGCATAACAACACATATAAAAATACGTATAACAACACACCGCTTGTATAACAATACGTATAACAACACACTGCTGATATAACAATACGTAAAACAACACACTGCTGATATAACAATACGTTTAGCAACACACTGCTGGTATAACAATACGTATAACAACACACTGCTGGTATAACAATACGTATAACAACACACTGCTGGTATAACAATAAGTAAAACAACACACTGCTGGTATAACAACACACTGCTTGCCTAACAATACGTATAACAACACACTGCTTGCCTAACAATACGTATAACAACACACCGCTTGTATAACAATACGTATAACAACACACTGCTGATATAACAATACGTAAAACAACACACTGCTGATATAACAATACGTTTAGCAACACACTGCTGGTATAACAATACGTATAACAACACACTGCTGGTATAACAATACGTATAACAACACACTGCTGGTATAACAATAAGTAAAACAACACACTGCTGGTATAACAACACACTGCTTGCCTAACAATACGTATAACAACACACTGCTTGTATAACAATACGTATACGTATAACAACACAATAGACATCAACTTGGAAACACGAGGAGATTCCAGATCTTCTGTAAACAACAACACTGATGTTTCCACAGAGTTTATACGTCATGTCCCGCCTCCTGCTGCTCTACAGGCTCCGCCCCTGCTGCTCTACAGGCTCCGCCCCTCGCCTGGATGTTCCCACATGTTCCTGTTTGAACGAGTCGGACCCGACAACCTGCTGCTGCTCCACAGGACAAACAACACAGAGAACTCCAGCTGTGTGATTTGTCACAACCCGGATCAAAGATTGTGACAAGGAGGGAGATGACACGAGTGGACTGTTGCTCTCACAGATATTTATTAACAAATTAAATTATAATAAACCACACAACGTGTTTCCATGAACAAAAAGAGGAAAGGAAGCTGCAGTCAGGAGGCAGGGAGCGCCCACCTCGTCCCCCAGGGGGCGCAAGACAGAGACATGAATGTGGGATGGCCTTCTAAAGGGCAGAGCACACCTGATTGACACTGACATCATCTCCACCTCCAGCTCACAGGGACAGAGAACAGCGACCCCTAGTGTCCAGGTGAGGGTGGAAGGGGTCGTCACACCTTCATGTGTGAGACTCCAGAGAAAGTCCAGAGTCCACTTTCTCTGAAGTTCATTTGTGAAACAACAACAACAATCAGCTGTTCTCTGGTCCGTCTCACATTAACACATCACCACTGATGACCGGATGAATAATCGACTTTCAAAATCAGATATTAAGTCACATTTAGATCCAATTCTCAAAAAAATGATGTGACACTGTGAATTATAAATTCATGCTCACAAAGCTGCTGCAGTGGATCCAGATGTTTTACTACGTGTGGGTCATAATCTGATGGATGATACACAAAAGCTCATCCTTCGTCTTCTCATTGAAGACTGAATAAACAACAGAGCTGGAATTATGTTAGTGCTGAAACGTGACCAAAGGGACAGTTCACACAAATGTTGTTTCCATCCAGGAAAGTGGAAAGCTCCTTGGCTTTGGTTCCAGAAGTGAAATGAGACGTCACAGATTGAACTCTAAGAACTTTCCTCCGTCAAATTAAACATATGAAACTACTTTTGAAAATAACTGCTGCTGAAGAGATGAAATGATAAGAAATGAATGGATAAGACAATATAACTGTTCAATCACTTTACAGTTGTGTTTTTTGACTTGTGTAGCTTTGTTGTACAATGACCCTATTTCACTTGATGGGAAAACTTAATGTAAGTCACTGAAGTTTATTTTTATTTTATAAGTTTTTGTTCGGGTCATGACCGTCTGGTGTCAACACAAAATCATCACTCTGATTTAAACAAATCCAAGTGATACAATCAGGTATAATCTGGTTGTGATGTGAACACAATTCAATATGTTAAAGAATTATTTCGTATAAAATATGAAATGTTAGAAAATAAAAACATCCAATACATAGTGATTTAGTAGCATTTATATGTCATTAATATGTTGCACTTTGTATTTTGGCTTTCTTGTAGAAATTTGTACTTTCTTGATTCTTGTTGTTCTGGGTTTGTTCCTCAGGGTTGATGCTCTTGTTGTGAGTCACTTGAAACAAATGAAACAGTAACACAACAGTTGGACATGATCAACATTAGAGTTTCTACATATATCCAAGTATCCAGCAGCTAATCTCAGAGATAATCTGCATGAATCACCACATTCACCTCATACACGCACGCACGCACGCACGCACACACTCGTTGTTATAATGAAGATAATCATCTTCAGTTGTGCGTCAGGTGTTTGAGCCTTTCACCTGAGGACCTGAGGTAAATCGGACCGGCCACCGGCTCGTGTGGCTGCTCAGTAGATCATTATCATGTCATTACCTTTTTTAAACTAAAATAAATAAGTAAGAAGCTGTCATCTTCAAGAAACCACATAAATGTGGCTGCAATAAATCTAAGATAAAAGGGTTAAGATAATAATAAGAGAATAAAGGAGGTAAAATGAAACAGTAGCACCAGAATTCACATGCTAGAAAGTTCATAATAGTAATAACAATAATATTAAAAACATTCTCCAAAGCGACTTACAATAAGTGCATCAACCATGAGGGCTCAAACACAGCAGCAAGAATCAAACATGTTAAATCTTCTTCAAAGAATTGCCAAACTACAAAGTGCTACACGTAGTTTAGTACTTTATGATTTTTTTTATAAACACCAGAGTAGACGATGGTTATTAAACATCATCTTCTTCACCGAGGTGCGGTCTGAAGAGGCGTGTCTTCAGTCTGGAGGAAGATGTGTGGACTTTGTGTCCTGATGTCCATGTGGACCTGGTTCCACCGTTTAGGAGCCAGGACAACAAACAGAGAGGGGGGGGGGGGGGTAAGAGAGGGAGACAGGACAACAAACTGTCCAGATGTTGTTGAGTGACAGCTGTCCCTCTAAGTGAGGGAGCAGCTGATTGCTCGATGCAGAGAGGAGTGGACGTGCTGGGGTGTAACGTTTGACCAGGTCCTGGATGTGGACTGGACTTGATCCGTTCATCCTGCCAGGAGGGAGGGGCAGTAGTCTAGTCGTGAGATGACCAGAGTCTGGACCAGAACCTAGACCAGAACTTGAACCAGAGTGGACCAGAACCTGGACCACAACTTGAACCAGAGCCTGCGCCGCCTTCTGAGTGAGGAGGGGGCGTGTTCTCCTGATGTTGTGCGGCGTGAATCTACTGGGCCGTGTTGTTACAGTAATGTTGGCAGTGAGGGGGAGTCGACTCTCGAGTGTCACACCCAGGTTCCCAGAGGTCTGGGTGGGGGGTGGGGGGGGGGCTAATGCAGAGCGGTCTAAGGTCATAGTCAGGTCGTGGGTGGGAGGAGCCTTTCCCTGGGAGGAAAGGCAGTTCAGTCTTATCAGGTTGACACTTAAATCAACTAAATCTATCATATTCTATTTTCTTGAATCTGAGTCTCAGATGAAACACATCATGTGACCAGTGTCAAAGTCCAGTGTGTTGACATATATGCAGACTAACATAATATACAAACGTTGCAACTTCCCAAGCTGTCGTTCATGTGAACTAACTTTCGGATAATTTACCACATGAAAGTTCAAACAGGTCTTTTTCCAGGAGCCTTCATGCCGAGAGGACATCAGTACATGTTTCTGGACCTTGTTCCTCTTCCCGAGTCCCTTTGCCTTACCGCCCCAGATCCAGGTCCACAGCTGTGGCTGCACCATGGACTGTGATTTATGGATCGCGTGTCAGAGGTCGCAGTGGTGGATCCAGTTTTGGTGGATTCTGTATCGTGTGGGCTGTTCGTAGTGGGAATGGAGGATCCAGTGTCGTGTTGGCATCAGATGGTGGCGGTGGACCAGGACCGAGGTCGCCGGCTGATGATGGATCTTAATAAGCAGCAGTGGACAATGACTGTGGACTATAGTGGATCTGGTCTGGATGGTGGATCATGATCTTGCTGGTTGCTGACCACAGACTATGATGCATCATGACTGATTTACATATAGTGTTGAAGTTATCCTTCAAGATGTCTACCCTCATCAATGCTGCTAACAACTTTAATCCTGATGTTTCCTTCACTTGACATCTGTTGACTTGTGTCCGTCCTGGGAGACGGGTCCTCACATGTGTCTCTGAGGTTTCTATGTATTTGTACCTGTTAAAAGGTTTTTAGTAGTTAAAAGGTTTTTAGTAGTTTGTCCTGACTCTTGTTGAGGGTGAAGGACAGAGGATGTCTCACCATGTTAAAGTCCTATGAGACGAATGCTGATTTGTGAATATGGGCTATACAAATAATATTTGATTGATTGATCGATTGAAGAAGCTCAGGTGTAAATGATGACATCTGAGTGTTTAATGTACAGATGAACGAGGAACAGAGGAACCTGCTGACCTCCTCTGTATCTGTAATAAAACCATGTGACACAGAAACCTTGAGGGCTCACTAAGGTCTCAGGGATTCGTCCTCTGTGGAGCATGAATACATGAGGCCGTCACTGCATCACATTATATTATTATTATATTACATTTCATTGAGCTGATGACTTTATCAAAGCAACTCACAATAAGTGCATCAACCATGAGGAACAAACCCAGAACAAGAAGAATCAAGAAAGTACAACTTCTTCAAGGAGCCAAACACCGAGGGGAGTAAGTTAGTGACATTTAACTAACTTGTTAGTTTAAACTATGATTCAAGGTCTGAAGAGGTGTGTTTGTAGTTTGAGGCAGAAGATGTGTTAACTTTGTGTCCTGATGTGCAAGTGGAGCTCGTTCCACCGTTAAGGAGCCAGGACAACAAGCAGTGTTCGCAGCTCGCAGTGAGGGATACCAGATTGTGAAAGATAGATTATCAATAATCCATTAGGACCAAAGTCAATGGAGTGTCTGGAAGTCCAGCTGCCTCCTGTTTGAGTAACATTTGATATAATCACTTTCAGAAAGTCAGAACTTCCTCATGTGTCTCAGAGGAAATTCATACACAAATCCCAATGACAGAAACCAAAGATAAATATGATTCATCATTAAAGATTTCACTTGTTTAGATCTACAACATGAATGTGCTGCTAACCTGTCAATGCATCGTTCATAATAATAAACAAATGTCTTTATACTTTGTGGAGATTCCTTTTCACCTGATATTTATGATATGATGAGACAAGGACATGAACTCATGATGAACACTTTGAAAACAAAACAGAATTCTTCTTCCACAACTAAATAAAAATCTAGATAATACAAATCTGTTATTTTAAATAATCCAGAGTTAAAATAAATAAAACATTTGAATTATTTGAATAATCCAGAGTTATAATAAATACAATTTTTGAATTGCTTGAATAATCCAGAGTTATAATAAATAGAGCTTTTGAATTATTTGAATAATCAAGTTATAATAAATACAATTTTTGAATTATTTGAATAATCCAGAGTTATAATAAATATAACTTTTAAATTATTTGAATAATTCAGAGTTATAATAAATAGAACTTTTAAATTATTTGAATAATCCAGAGCTATAATAAATACAATTTTTGATTTGAGTTATAATAAATAGAGCTTTTGAATTATTTGAATAATCAAGTTATAATAAATACAACTTTTAAATTATTTCAATGATCCTGGGTAATAAAAATAGAACTTTTGAATTATTTGAATAATCAAGTTATAATAAATACAACTTTTGAATTATTTGAATAATCAAGTTATAATAAATACAATTTTTGAATTATTTGAATAATCCAGAGTTATAATAAATAGAACTTTTAAATTATTTGAATAATCCAGAGCTATAATAAATACAACTTTTGAATTATTTCAATGATCCTGGGTAATAAAAATAGAACTTTTGAATTATTTGAATAATCAAGTTATAATAAATACAACTTTTGAATTATTTGAATAATCAAGTTATAATAAATACAATTTTTTAATTATTTGAATAATCCAGAGTTATAATAAATAGAACTTTTAAATTATTTGAATAATCCAGAGCTATAATAAATACAACTTTTAAATTATTTCAATGATCCTGGGTAATAAAAATAGAACTTTTGAATTATTTGAATAATCAAGTTATAATAAATACAACTTTTGAATTATTTGAATAATCAAGTTATAATAAATACAATTTTTGAATTATTTGAATAATCCAGAGTTATAATAAATAGAACTTTTAAATTATTTCAATAATCCAGAGCTATAATAAATACAACTTTTGAATTATTAAACCACACCAGAGGTTATAATGAATAAAAGCATCTTTAGAGATCCCGTGTAGGAAAGTAAACACTCTTCCATCAGCAGCACACTGGACGGACCTCAGCTCTCACCTGATAGGCCACCGTGTTGAGGAAGTAGTTGTAGATGCCGCTGCGGTTCCCCCCCTGAGGCGCCGACATCGTGCCTCTGCACGGTTTCTCCTCCGACCCCACCACTCTACATTTGGCCATAAAGTTCCAGCACAACAAGCTTTTGTCAGACGTCCGGCAGCATCCTCACATCGTCACACACGAGAACAGGAAGTCGTCCTCACTGTGTCCTTATGCTGGATTATCAGTAAATCTGCTGCAGCCCAACATGAGCTCAGCTCCTCCAGACCCACAGGGAATAACTGCTTCTTTTCACCATATCCTGAGAGAGTTGGCTCTGCGGCTGTGGTGGTTGTTGCCAGAAACAGGGTGAGATGGTGTAGAATGCCCGGTGCCCTCCCCCATCCTCCCCCTGTCCTACCCAGTCAGATTAGGTCTGTGAGGGGAGGAGGGGGTGAGGAGGACAGAAACCATCTGTCCCTCCCTTCCCCTCCCCCAGTCCTGCTCAAACCCACACAGAATGACACCATTGGACCCACGTTTATTCCAGACGTAGAAAATTAAACAATGACTGCGTGTGATTTTCTGACACAACGGTCTCCTCCAAACCACGAGAGCTCGGCCGGGTGAGAGTCGCTCAGAGAAAGAGGCCACGTCCGTACTCCTGACTGTTCTCAGGACTGAAGGGTCTGACCCACAAACATTGAGCGGACGAGGGGTGAAGGCTTGAACGTGACCCTGGATATCTCAGGAAATAAAAAGTTAACGTCATGATTAAGTACGCTGATGTTCTCCACCTGTTCCGGTTGTTTGAGTGTGTCTGAGTGTTTAATATGTTTGTTCACAGACTGTCTGACATCAGGAGACCGAACAGGAGCGTTTCAACCAAACCTCATTCTGATCTTAAACAAATCTATCAAGGTGATGAACTAAGGTCACACTGTGGAAACACATGAATAATGATAATGCAGTTTGAATTAAAGAGAGCCCCCCCCCCCCCCCCCCTATTATCTCCAAGTCAAATCCAGACCCGTTAACATATGACACGTAGCCCATGATTCTACATACAGTAGGTCACATGGCTGAGTTGTGTTTTAGCCTCCTCACATTTCACCTGTTACACAACTTTGTTGTTCGTTGTTACCCACTTCAGGACTCTATCCCAGACCAGGGCTGGGCAGTAACGCATTATTATAATATTATTTATTTTCCAGTAATGAGTAGTGTAAGGGATTACTATTTCTAAGACAGTAATAATATTACAGTTACTAATCCAAGTCATGCTGCACTACTGCGTAACCAGAGGGCGACTTGTATTCTTATGGCGTAGGTCGGGTCAGGTCAGGTCGGCTGCTAGCTAAAGAGCTAGCATGCATGGAGGATGAGGGGGAAGGAGAGAGGCTCACGCTCTACATCTGGAAGTATTGTCATTATTTTGTGGTTGTCTCAGTTAAAGATGCAAAGAACATTGTTGTCCGTTGTAAACTTTGTGCGAGCAGCAAAATTATGTCCACGTTAAGTGGACAAGATCTTAAAAAGTCTTGTCGCTGGTTTCTCATCGAGGAGAAGTTCCCTGATTCCACAGGTGACTCAGCCTCATGTCCAGGAATTAGAGAGAATAGCCCTGAAGGGCACTGCTGCCACAGAGAAAGAGATTTACCGACTAACGTGAGACAGATGCAATAAATGTAATCAGATTGAAAGTCCGGAGGGGAAACGAAACCGAATCAGAGGTCGGAACACATTTGATGTTTTTGGCTCAGAGATCAAACAAATCCATTCATGATATGGCTCACGGCCACTGTGACAGACGATGCATGAAGAAATGAACAACAAAGTTGTTAATAAAAATGTTTTGTCGACAAAGTCAAGTGTACACAAAACATGTGGAAGAAATGAGCTTCAGAAAACTACTGGTGCTGCGATCAAGGAGATGATTGTGTGAGATTGTCTGTAAAAGTGTGAGTATGTGTGTGTTTGTGTGTGTGTGTGTGTATGAGTGTGTGTGTGTGAATCTGTCTGTGAACGTGTGTATGTGTATGAGTGTGTGTGTGTGTGTGAGTGTGTATGAGTGTGTGGGCGGATGTGTCTGTGAAAGCGTGTATTTGCATGTGTGTGTGTGAATGTGTCTGTGAAAGCGTGTATTTGCATGTGTGTGTGTGAATGTGTCTGTGAAAGTGTGTATATGCATGTGTGTGTGTGTGTTGGCTGGTAAAAAGTGCTGAGTGCCTGAGTAGAGTGGGATTAGATTTGGCTGCAGGGCGGAGCTGAGCGATAATCCGTGGTTGTTCTGGCCTCGTCTCAGAGGAGATGACCTTCATCCGACCTTCAGCAGACGAGACGCTGAACAGGCTCCACTGAGCCACAGGCTGAAACCACCTCTTGTCACCATGAGCATAAGTTTCACATTAATAATAAAGAGTGTTTATTACTCACTGA